>NW_026045780.1:0-44908 GCF_023898315.1 Schistocerca nitens
ACAAAAACAAGACGCGCCATCCGCAAAGCAAGCAGAGTCTCCAGAAACATGAGAAACCAACCGTCGGCCGCCGCACAAAATACAAAACACAAAACAAAAAAACGGCCACAACCGCTCCGCTACCGCGCGCCGCCGCCTACCGCCACCGGCCCCACAATCCATCCACCACGGCACGCAAACAGTACCCACAAGGGTCATACAGAAACGCCACACAAACATCAACCAACCACACACACACACACACACACACACACACACCGGCGCATGCACGCACGGCCACCCAAACAACACAACACAACGCGCCAGGCACGACAATCAACGCCTTCCCGACGTCCTCTGATGGCCCTGAGAAGGGCCGTTTTGGGCCGCGCGCAGCCGTGCCATCGCGCGCCACTAGACGACGCGGGGGAGGGGGGTGGGGGACGACGGGGTCAAGCGCCAGCCCTTCCCCTTTCCTTTCTTTACTTTACTTCACTTCACTTCTTCTTCTTGGGCGACGCCTTCGCCTTAGACGGCGTCGTCGCCTTCTTCGGGCGCGGCGCCTTCGGCTTCTTCGTCGGAACCTTGGCGGCCTTCTTCGCCTTCGACGGCGACTTGGCCTTGGCCGGCTTGGCCGCAGCCGCCTTCTTCGCACCCGCGGGAGCCGCCGACGCCGCAGACGCCTTCTTGGCGGCGCCCGCCTTCCGACCGGTCGCCGCCTTCACGCCACCAGCCTTCTTTGCGCCGGCCGCACGGGCGCCCTTCTTCTCCTTGCTGGCCGGAGCGGCGCGCTTCTTCTTCGCACCGCCGGCACGGGCCTTGCCGCCCTCGGCCGCCCCGCCGCCGGCGCCGGCAAGCTTGAAAGAGCCGGACGCGCCCTTCCCCTTCGTCTGCACCAGCTCGCCAGCCACGACGGCCGACTTGAGGTACTTCTTGATAAAGGGCGCCAGCTTCTCCGCGTCCAGCTTGTAGTGCGCGGCAATGTACTTCTTGATCGCCTGCAGCGACGAGCCGCCGCGCTCCTTCAGACTCTTGATGGCGGCCGTCACCATCTCAGAGGTGCGCGGGTGCGCAGGCTTGGCGCGCGGCTTCTTCGCAGACGCCGCAGACTTGGCCTTCTTCGTCGTGCCGGTGGCGGCGGGTGCCGCAGCAGTCTCGTTCGTAGCCGCCTGATCTGCCATTATTTCGACGGACGACGCGCGTACGCACACGAGAGCGAGAGCGAGAGCGGCAGGCGGCAAGCACGGCGGCAGAGAATAGCCGCCGCGCCGCCAGGCCCAGCCAGTGTCGCGGGCGGGCGCGGACGGCCGAGAGAGCGGCCGCCACTCTGCGCGCCGCCGCGCCGCGCCTCCCGCGCTTGCTACCGCCCAACGTCCGACAGCCTGTGCGGACCAGCCCCAAACCTGCGCCGCAACCACCCGCGCCGTTCAAACCACCGAGGATGGGGCTACACACGGCCACACCACAGTCGCCAACCAGTCGCCACGGCAGCGCCGCAAACCACGGCCAAACTGCAGCTACCGCGCGCTACAGCCTGGCTCGGCCCGCCGAGAATCGCCGCCCCCGCCCACATGCCGCCCCCACAGCCCCAGCCGACGACCCGCCACAATGGCCAAACCTTCGGCAAAACTGCCACACCGTCGCCGCGCCAGCCCGGCCAGCGCGGCCGCCGCCACAGCCACACAAGCGGAGGCGTGCGGCGATGCCGGCCGTGCAAACGCACCTCCGCCGCCCCATCGCCCTCCCACCGTTTCCCGATCGGCCCGCAGCCGTCGGGCCACCTCGCCCGCCAACATTCGCGCCCGTTTCTCACAAAATTGCCCGCCGCAAAGAAAACGGGCGCCGCCTGCGCAACATCGGCACCGGCCAACCGAGCGCCGCCGCCCCTCGCCGCTTACGCGAGGGGGGCTGACCGCCGTCCGCAACGACAGACACACCGCATCTGCCTTCAAGCACACACGACAGCCGACCTCCTACATTTGTACGCCGCAAGCCACCCAACGGTGTGTGGCGGAGGGCACTTTACGTGCCACTGTCATTACCACCCTTTGCCGTTCCAGTCGCGTATGTTACGCGGGAAGAACGACTGTCTGAAAGCCTCCGTGCGCGCTCGAATCTCTCTACTGTTACATTCGGGATCTCCTCGGGAGGTATATACGTACGGGGAAGCAATATGTTCGATACCTCATCCGGAAACGCACCCTCTCGAGAAAAACCTGGCGAGCAAGCTACACCGCGATGCAGGGCGCCTCCCTTGCAGAGTCTGCCACTTAGCCATCTCCGTAACGCTATCACGGTTACCACATACCCCTGTGACGAAAACGTTGGATCTTTCTCTATCTTCCTCCGTCAACCCGACCTGCTACGGGTCCCACACTGGTGGGCAACACTCACGTATGGGTCGGTCGAACGCGTGTTTCTGTAAGCCACCTCCTTTGTTGATGGACTACATTTTTTTGTTTTTGCTAAGCATTCTCCCAATGCATCTCAACCTGGTACCCGCCTTACCAACAATTTACTTTTATCTGATCATCATTCCACTTCCAAATCATTCCGCACGCCTACTCCCAGATACATATTTTACAGACGTCACAGCTACCAGTGTTTGTCCCGCTATCATATAATCAATCACACAGTAAAGGATCCTTCTTTCTGTATATTCGCAATACATTACATTTGTCTATGTTAAGGGGACAGTTGCCACTCCCCCTGCACCGGGTGCCTATCCGCTGCCGATCGTCCTGCAACCTCTCTGTATACTACATACAGCATCATCCGCGAAACGACGCATGGAACGTCCGCCACTATCTACTAGGTCATTTATATGATGTGAATTGTGAAAAAGCAATGGTCCCATAACACTCCCCCGTGGCACGCCAGGGGTTACTTTAACGTCTGTAGACGTCTGTCTCTCCATCGATAACAACATGCTGTGTTCCGTCTGCTGACATCTCTTCAATCCAGCCACACAGTTGGTCTGATATTCTGTAGACTCTTACGTCGTTGATCAGGCGACGGTGCGGAGCTGTCTCGAACGCCTTCCGGACGTCAAGGACAATGGCATCCACCTGGGAGCTTTCTGGGTCTCATGGGCAAATAAAGCGAGCCGGGTCTCACACACGATCGCTGTTTCCGGAATCCATGTTGATTCCTACATAGTAGACTCTGGAGTTTCCACAAACGACATGATACTCGAGCAAACAACATGTTCTACAACACATCGACGTCAGAGATATGGGTCTATGGTTTTGCGCATCTGCTCGACGACTGGGACTACCTGTGCTCTTTTCCAATCATTTGGAACCCTCCCTTCCTCTCCAGAGACTTGCGGTACACGGCTGTTAGGAGGGGGGCAGGTTGTTTCGCGTACCCTGTGTAGGAATCGCGAATTGGTAATCCCGTCGGGTCCGGCGGACTTTCCCATTCCTCCTTGGACACTTACTTCGATGTCAGCCAGTTTCTCGTTCGTGCGAGCATTTAGAAGACGGAACTGCAGAGTGCGGTCCGTCCTCTGTGAAACAGCTTTGGAAACAGGTGCTTAGGTATTTCACCACAGCTTTACGCGTGTCATCCTCTGTTTCAATGCCATCGCCATGCCGGAGTGTCTGGATATGCTGTTTCGAGCCACTTACCGATTCAACGCAAGACCGCAACGTCCTAGCATTTTCTGTCAACGTCGGTCGGTACATAGGGTTTGTTCTACTTTCGAATTCACTGAACGCTTCACGCATAGCCCTCCTTACGCTCACTTTGACATCGTTTAGCTTCCCGTTTGTCTCGGAGGATTTTGGCTGCGTTTTAAACTTTGGGTGAAGCTCTCTTTGCTTTCGCAATAGTTTCCTAACGTTGTTGTTGTTGTAGTAGTATACCACGGTGGGTTTTTTTTCCCATCCCTCACAGTTCTACACTCGGCACGTACCTGTCTAAAAACGCATTTTTACCATTGCCTTGCACTTTCTCCATGAACACTCAACATTGTCAGTGTCGGAACAGGCATTTGCGTTTTCATCTGTCAGGTCGTCTGGAAATCTGCCTTCTATTACTCTTGCTAGCCAAACAGATACACCGTCCTCCCTGCAACGGCCTTATGATCACTGCGTCCCTGTTCTGCACATACAGAGTCGAAACACGTTCGGGTCTGTTTGTCATCAGTAGGTCCACGATGTCATCTCCACGAGTCGGTTCTCTGTTCATTTTGCTCGAGGTACTTTTCGGACAGTGCACTCAGTATAATGTCACTCGATGCTCTCTGTCCCCCAACCACCCGTCCTGAACATCATCTGAGTGTCCCAGTCTATATCGGGTACATTGAAATCTCCACCTAAGACCCTAACATGCTGAGGAAAATGTATGTGAAATGTGTTTCCAAATCCGTCTCTCCGTTGTTCTGCCACTAATGCTGCTGCGTCGGGAGGTCGGTCAAAGGAGCCAATTATTATTAAACCTAGCTCGGTTGTTGAGTGTAACCTCCACCCACAATATTTCACAGGAACCACCCACTTCTACTTCACTACAGGATCAAAACCACTACTAAACAGCGACGAACACACCACCACCGGTTGCATGCAATCGAGCCTTTCTAAAACACCGTCCGTACCTTTGTGACAATTTCGGCAGAATTTATCCCTGGCGTCAGCCAGCTTTCTGTACCTTATAACGATTGCAGAGCTTCGGTGCTTTCTCTGTCAGCGCTTGCGGTTCCGGTACTGTACCAACGCAGCTTCGACAGTTGACAAACAATACCGATTGCTGCTTGGTCCCCGCACCCGTTGAGGCTGCTGTTGCCCCCTTTCTGTACTTGCCCAAGGCCATCTAACCTAACACAAACCGCCCAGCCCACGCCACACAACCCCTGCTACCCGTGTAGCCGCTTGTTGCGTGCAGTGCTCTCCACCTACGACTATAACATGCCTTCGACATTCGCACTGTACAACACCTTAGGTTAGGGTTGGCGTCGCTTGGGTTAGGTTAGGTTACGTTGGTTGGACGTGGGTTAGGTTAAGGGTTAAAGTTAGGTTAGGCGTCAAAGTTAGGTTAAGCGTTCGGACGTGAGGCGTCAGGTGGCCGCACCTACCTTACGGCCGGACATCTTAGGTTAGGCTAAGGGCGCCGAGGTCACGTTACGTTCACCTTCGGGCGCCACACGTAGCTGTCACAGGTAGGTCGTAGTTCGGTCGGTCGGTCGGTCGGTCGGTCGGTCGGTCGGTCGTCGGCAAGCCGCAAAAAAACTACAGACGACGTCGACAAAACCGCCGCAAGACCGAGCAGGAGGCAGATATATACCGAGCGCCAAAGAGACCGACCACACACACACACACACACACACACACACACAACAAAAAAAAAACAAAAACAAAAACACACAAAAAACACCACCCACCGGCCAAACGGGCACCACAAAACCCACAAAGCCGAGCACCACACGTCGCGACCAGAGGCAACCCCGCAACCGCAACGGCGCTTTCCGCACCGGGCCGGATGCACGTACGACAACACCGCTACCCGTACACAAGGCCTCCCATTGCACACAGCCGCTCTGTGTTCAACATCATCAATGGCGCGCCCGCGGCTCGTCGCGGTCGCAGCCATGACGCCGCCGCCACTTTTGCACCAACACATTCACGCACCGCAAAACAGCTCGCCGACCCACCGACACAGCACAGCCGACAAACAAAAACAACCGCGGCGGCGGCAACAAAACAAACAACTCGCACCAAGCGTCCGACAGAAAACAAACGGACAAGCACAGGCCTCTGCTAACGACCACGACACAGCGGCACGCTGCTCCTTTCCCGCCACTCTCGATTCACAGCGCACGCGACCCCGTCGACGACGACGACGACGACGACGACAACGACACGCGACGGGCTCGCTTCCCGCAACCTACACCTTTCCGCCACCGCCACTACGCACGGCTCCACCCGACGCCCGTCGCAACGGCACTACTGCACGCACTATCACCCGCCGCCGCCGCCTCTCCCCCCCTTCCCGTACACAACAACACAGCCAAAAAACACACTCACGACCCAAACATGACAACATGATGGCACGTGCATCGGCGCACACCCCCAACCAGTCACCGTCGACACAACCACACGCAAGGCACGGAAACCGGCGTCCTTCCACGTTGCCATCAAAGCAGCACAAACAACCACAGGAGGAACCACCAACAACAGCCGGCCGGCCGGCAACCACCAAACGCACATTCCCGCTCGCCACCACACACCTCTCGGCAGCCGTTTCGCAAAGACAAGACATGACGCGACATCATCGCATCACGGGCGACGCACGCACACCGACCCACTTTCCCCGCCCGTCTCTCTCTCTCTTTTTCTTCCGACGCCTTCGGCCGAGCACACACGTACGTGGCACAACGCCCAACACAGTCACACACAGTCGACAGGCGCACGCCCAGGCACGCAACGACGCAGCGCAGCAAAGGCGCCCGCGACACATACCTCCTCTCCCGTCTCGCCGCCGACCGCCAGCCAGCCACTCGCAATGTGCACTGGCCAACCGGACACACGTCCACCGCGCCGCCTCCGACCACCCGCCAGGGGGCGCTCACGTCCGCGACAACAGCGCGGCCCGCCGCCGGGCGGGCCCAGCCCGGCCCAGGCGGCGCGCGCTGCTCTGCACTCGGCGCGCCGCGCCCCACATCCTGCTGCAGACCGGGCTCGTCTCTCTGTACGCGTCTGCGTCTGCCCGCATCTCACCTTCCTGCGCATCGACACAACGAGGCCACGTGAGCAAACCCCCGTCACAACGCCACATCACGCACTGCCTTGTCGACCGCCTAAATGCACTCACCCACCAGCCATCCGCTTCGTCCTCTTCTTGCTTACTCGTTGTTCGTCGTCGTTGCTGCTGCACCAGCAGCAGCGGCGGCGGCGGCGGCAGCGCACACAGCCCCAGCCGGCCGCATCCGAGGGGGCCCCGCCGCCAGCGTCGCCTCCTTGGGCACAGGTGCGGTGCTGTGGCCGCCCATCCAACCGCATTTGCTGGCCGTCCCAGCCGCCAGGCAGGCGTTCCCACTGCCGCGCACCGCCTCTGCTGCAGAAGACGAACAAACGAAACGTACAAACATACACGCGCCCGAAGCGTGGCCACACACGGACGGGACCGACAGGCTCCAAGGCGACCAAACGATGGAAACACAAACACAAAAACAAAAGACACGCGAGCGAGCGGGCGAGCACGCAAGCAGTCGCCTCGCCTCTGTCCTCCCGCCCCCGCCCTTCTCCCCACCACATGCCCACAAACACCACCGCCTGCCCGCATCTCCACATTCGCCCCCTCCATTTGTTCCCTTGCGTTCGTTCGTTCCTTCCTTCCATGTGTCTGCGTGCGCGGCGCCTCTCCAACATCCGCCGTCCGTCCCGTTTTCGCCGTACCACACGCCACCGTCGGCGCCGCCTCGCCTCGCCTCCTCCCAGGCCACCACCGCCGCCGCCCCTGTCCGCCCCGCACACCACCATACACCGCTGCTTGTCCTGGCCGTTGCCACCAAAGGCGCCAGCCGCAAACCGCGCCAAACGCCGCAGCGCGCGTGCGTCCTTCCTTCCTTCCTTCCTTCCTTGCTTGCTTGCTTGCTTGCTTCTCCGTGCCGACGCTGCCTCTATTCCCGCACTGCGCGTACCGGAGTGACACGCGCACCCCCCTCGCGAACGCACGACTCATTGTCCTTGTTGTTTCTCCTCTTTCTTACGTCTTTGTTTCTTGTTTTTTTTTTTTGTTTTGTTTTTGTTTTTTCTTTTTCCTCCCACCGCCGCATGTGACACAATGGCCTCCCTCCCCCTTTCGTTCGTTGTCGCCGCTTTGTTTCTCTTTCCCATTGGTGCACGTCCGACGCGCTCCATTTCCACCACACCACGGCCATCGGCCTCCTCAACGGGCAGGCGCAGTGTGCCATTCTCCGGCGCCCAAGCACACCGCGCGGCTCGCTCTCCTCGCCCCCACGCCACGCCACGCCACGCCACGCCACGCCACGCCACGCCACGCCACGCCACGCCACGCAGCACAAATGCTGCCGTCTCGCAACACGACACACGGTGCGCACACCCCCGACCGCGCGGCTCTTAAAAGGCATGGCACCGGCGACATGCGCCGCCCCGGCCCGCACCCGTCGTCTCACGTTCACTGCCGGCCGCGTCTGCGGCTACAACCGCACCACAACAACGGTCCCCTCCCGGCAACACATTTGTTGCACAAACACAACCGCCGAGCGCAGCGCGAGCCACCCACACGCGCCCTCCCCGTCTTTAAAGCCTCCGCGTCTCCTTTCTCCTTTCGCGCCCCCTCCCATCTCCCGAATATGCCAGCAGCGGTGCCACTACCGCGAAACGGACACGCCTTCCGGGCCACATGCAAGGGCACGCCCACCACCAACTACTGCCATATTCGCGGACGCAGTTAGGCAACACGCAACGCACTCTCTCTCCACCTACTTTCACTCTCTCTCTCTCTCTCGTCCCTTCTCTTTAAAACACACAAACCAACCAACCAACCACGGCTAACACACTTTTTCGCGACACCTTTGACTGCCGTGACGGCAGCTATCGACCTTCTAAACACACACACACACACCCACCCACCCCTACATACACACCCTTCGCTACACCGGACAACAACAGCGTACACAACAGGAGGGCACACGAAACGGCAGGCAAGGGCAAGGCATTCTCATAGATTCCTCCTCCGAGCCATGTCGGCGAACGCTTTTTTTTTCATCCGGGAAGGCAATGCAATTCAGCCGTCGCCACGGCCGACACTTGCAGCCGCGCCGTAAACGCCTCTCAGTGCGGCTGCAATGCACGGGAACGTTCCGCTGCTATAGACAGCGCCTCTCCGTTTTTCCCTGCTTCGTTTTCCGGTGATTGCTTCTCCATTTTGTTTGTTTGTTTTATTACTTTCCGTTCCCCTCCTCCACCATTGTTTCCGTCCCCAACAGTTTTGCTCATTCCACACGTTCTGCCCAGACACGACACTCGACCGATCAAAGGTCAGCCTTTCGTCACCGTTCGCGGCGCCGACGGTGCCACAGTGCGACTGGTGTTCACACCGACACGTTGCCATGACGCCGGTGTATCGCGCCGATATTGACAGTTACTCAGAGCCGCCGGATCGGATCACATCACCGACACACCTGCCATTTCACACCGGGGGACACAGACCAACGAAACGCGTGTACGCCCATAGCCTCACGCTTACTGTACTCAACCGAACACACGTGCACCTTGAATGACGTGCGTGCGCACAACAGTCCAATCAATCATCAGTCAAACTGCAAGAAACGGCTATCATCACAAATCAAGGGCAACCGTGCGTGTCGCCTACCCCACCCGCCCGTACATTTCTTGGCGACATCGTAATGGATATGCATGATAGTACGACACGTCCATTTAAAACGTCAACCAACACACCAACGCGCCGTACAGCAAAGGGAATAGTCGACGGCAACACAACATTTCACCCTCGCCATCATGTATGATGTGACAACAGACACCCGCAGACGGCCGTAACGGTGACAGCCAACAATCAATCAATCGCGAGGACTTTCAATTGCAGTCACGTGACTAACCGGGCAGACGGAGACAAAGAAATGAATCAGCGCCACAGACAGCACCAACACCTCCTATCTATCTATCTATCTATCTATCTATCTATCTATCTATCTATGTGTCGACAAACAACCACGCCAGGACTCGTGCACGCATTCCACGTCACACCGGCGGCAACCAAACCCTCGCGGCCGTACCCCAGTAACCACAACCACATTCGAGACCACACCACCAGCTGCCTCGCAACCACAACCAAACCGGGTAGCTATGCCGCCCCCCTCTCACACACACACACACACACACACACACACAAACAATTCCGCTCTTCCCGCAAAGGCAATTTGGTGGCCCTGAAAAGGGCCGTTTTGCCGCTCTCGCAACGGAGGGAGCTTCCTTCCTTCCAAGAGCCGAAGTAACAACCTCCCCTCCTTACTTGGAGCTCGTGTACTTGGTCACCGCCTTCGTGCCCTCGCTCACGGCGTGCTTGGCCAGCTCGCCAGGCAGCAAGAGCCGCACAGCCGTCTGGATCTCGCGGGACGTGATGGTCGAGCGCTTGTTGTAGTGCGCCAGGCGAGACGCCTCGGCCGCAATGCGCTCGAAAATGTCGTTCACGAAGCTGTTCATGATGCTCATCGCCTTCGACGAGATGCCCGTGTCGGGGTGCACCTGCTTCAGCACCTTGTAGATGTAGATGGCATAGCTCTCCTTCCTCTTGCGCTTCTTCTTCTTGTCGCCCTTCGAAATGTTCTTCTGCGCCTTGCCGGCCTTCTTGGCGGCCTTCCCGCTAGTCTTGGGCGGCATCTCGAACGTACAACAACAAGCAGCAAGCGCTCCGCTCTAGTCAGCGTCTCCCCACACAGTGGCACCCGCCGCTACCGCAACACCGCACCTTTACCAGCTCGCCCTGTTGCGGCCGCCGACCAATGGGGCGCGCGCGCAACCGGCCGCCGCACCCGAGCCCATAAAGGGACCCCCACCCCGCCGCCGCCGGCACACGCACGCACTCCGCTGCTCGACTCGCTGCGGCTCGCACCGTTACGGTTACGTGTTTCACGCTTACGCCACTAGCCAAACGCCATGTCCGGACGCGGAAAGGGAGGCAAAGTCAAGGGCAAGTCAAAGTCCCGCTCAAGCAGGGCTGGGCTCCAGTTCCCGGTCGGCAGAATCCACCGCCTCCTGCGCAAGGGAAACTACGCCGAGCGCGTCGGCGCCGGGGCGCCCGTCTACCTCGCCGCCGTCATGGAGTACCTCGCGGCTGAGGTGCTCGAGCTGGCCGGAAACGCGGCCCGCGACAACAAGAAGACGCGCATCATCCCGCGCCACCTGCAGCTCGCCATCCGCAACGACGAGGAGCTCAACAAGCTCTTGTCGGGCGTCACCATCGCACAGGGTGGTGTCCTGCCCAACATCCAGGCCGTCCTGCTGCCAAAGAAGACCGAGAAGAAGGCCTAAACAGGGACCGCGGCGCTGCGCTTGCGTGCTCCCTGCACGCAAACGCAAACGCGCCTTTGCCTTGCCGGCTCGCCTCACAACAATCGGCCCTTTTCAGGGCCACCACACAAACCTACGTCCAAAGCAAAGTTTCCGTCGTCCTCGCCGCACTTTACAACAACGTCCACAGTCATTCATTCGCAGCCGGCGCCGGCGCACGTCCGCCATCTTGTCCACAGCCCGTGTGGCCGAACACACACACACATTTTTTCTGCACCCCTCCACGCACGCACAGTCGCGTTCCAAACAACGACAACGACATCAATACACCAATAATGTGATGTGATCATTGTTAATATGTTCATAATTAAAAGAGCGCGCGCGACACACACACAGCGCGTAACGGCCCGACGACGGACGACACGCGGGGCCGCCGCGCGCGCTCTCCAAACACACAGGCACAGCACAAACCAAACCAAACAGCTGATCCGATCGATGGTCCCGGCCCGCGCCACAAACAAACCACGCACACACCGGACTCAGCCGCGCCCTCCCGCATCCATCACACACACACGTCACGTCGAATCTCCAAACGGAACGCACGCACGCAAAGCAACAGAGGCGCACAACAACAACAAACACAGAGGCAGGCAGGCAACACAGACCCTTTCGCACTTTTCAATTTCCGAACAGTGTGGTGGCCCTGAAAAGGGCCGTTTTTCGTCTCTCCCACCAAGCACGGGCAACGGCACGGCCGCGGGAAGGCCACAGCACAGCACACCGGCTGCCTGCCTAACCGCCGAAACCGTACAGGGTGCGCCCCTGCCTCTTCAGGGCGTACACCACGTCCATGGCCGTCACAGTCTTGCGCTTGGCGTGCTCAGTGTACGTCACCGCGTCGCGGATCACGTTCTCCAGGAACACCTTCAGCACTCCGCGGGTCTCCTCGTAGATCAGACCAGAGATGCGCTTCACGCCGCCCCTGCGAGCCAGGCGGCGGATGGCGGGCTTCGTGATGCCCTGGATGTTGTCGCGCAACACCTTGCGGTGCCGCTTGGCGCCACCCTTCCCCAGCCCCTTTCCTCCCTTGCCGCGGCCTGTCATTCTTCCTCCTCCTCAAGCAAAAAAAGCACAAGCGGCAGCTCCTCACCCGGCGCTAGCGAGTCGGCTACGGTGCGCCGTGAGCGCGCGCCGCCCCCCTATATAGACTCTGGCCCGCCCTCCCCCCACCACGCGCACCGAGGGCATATAAGCGCAGCGCGGGCCCGCGCGCCCACCCACCAGAAGTTAAAACAGCAGGACAACACCTCTTACAAGACAAAGACATGGATAACACTACCACACTCACCCACACAAACTTCCTCTTCGTAAATGCGAGGGGGGTAGTAAACAGAAGAACTATGCTGATGCATACACTTATAAATGACCACATACATGTAGCGGGCGTGGCCGAAACCTGGCTGAAAGAGGGAAAGGATTGCAATATACCTAAATACAACTGCTTCCGTAAAGATAGGGCTGACGGAAGGGGAGGCGTAGCTCTGTATGTTCTAAACTCGATACCCGCCACCGAAATCCCCCTCCCCCCAGCGCTACAAAACCTAGAGGCGATAGTGGTTAAAATCAGGGGAACTAACAGACGTTCAATCTCAGTGGCATGCCTATACAACCCCCCCGACAGTCCCCTCCCACTCCAATTCCTACAACACCTGCAAACCTTAGACAAATTCATTCTCCTATCCGACCTCAACGCCAGACACCCCCAACTCGGAGACTGGACAGATAACCAAAACGGACGCACACTCTTCGACATCCTAGCCACTCAACCAATAGACCGCCTTCCCATCTATGACTACACCTTCATAGGGCACAACGGACAGTCTGCCCCCGACCACATCCTGTTTAGCCCCACACTGACGGACACCATCACCTCCCCAAAGATCGGCAATCCGATAACGAGCGACCACCTACCACTCACCTTCTCCACAGAGGCACTCAACCCTCCAGACCCCCCTCCCACCAGACGTACCATCCGCAACTACGCAAATGCAAATTGGGAACGATATTGCGAAGTCATCACAGACCAATTAAACTTCCCAGTGAGCATCACTGACGAAAACGACCTACTATTAGTGACCAGACGCCTTGAAGACGCAATCAAACAAGCCACCGACGAAGCAATACCGACGAAAATCATAAATAACTGGAGACCATCCATCCCCCGTGAGGCCCTACAGCTAATACAACAAAAGAAACGACTACACAGAGAGATTAGACGTACGAACAACCCAGATCTAAGACGACTTTGGAACAGACTAAACAACAGAGTCAGGAACATAATATCCACACATAGACAAACACAGTGGGACGACACCTGCAAACAACTAGACTACAGGAGTGGAGGCAAATTCTGGAAAAAATTCAGGACACTAACGGGACAACGACGAACTACTGAACTTACCTTAATAACAAACAACGAACCGACAACAGACAAACGTGAACAGGCGACCATCTTCAAACAGGTACTGCAGGAGGTATACTCCTTCCCCAATGACAATCTCTTTGACGAAGTACACAGACGTACAGTGGAACTACAACTAAATCGAATACTCACCACAGCAACAGTGGACACAGAGAACGAACACAACCTAACCAAGGAAATAACCAACACTGAAATAGCCGAAGCCATCCACACAGGACGTAACTCCGCTCCTGGACAAAACGAAATCCGACGACTGCACCTACAGAAAGCCCCCCCCCACATCCTCATCCCCATTCTCTCCATAATCTTCAATTATTGCCTCACCTATGAAACGTTACCGACCAACTGGAAGACGAGTAAAACAATTATGATCCTCAAGCCTGACAAACCGAAGACTGACCCCCGCTCATACAGACCAATCTCTCTGCTGGACGTTATAGGGAAGACATACGAACGCATATTAGCGAACAGACTTAGAAAATTCACAGAAGACAAAGGACTACCCCCGACAATCCAGGCAGGCTTCAGACCCAACCACTCGACGAATGACCCTCTCTTTAAACTTACTAACAGCATTACTAAGGGATTCAACGACGGACGATGCACGCTCGCGGTATTCCTAGACATCGAGCGTGCATTCGACAAGCTGTGGCATCAAGGGCTCCTCCTCAAACTAAGCCGACTAGGACTCCCCATTAAATTCATTAAAATCATAAAAGCCTACCTTAGCAACAGAGTATGCAGGATCCATGTAGGGGACCAACATTCCGAACCGTTCACGCCACAGGCAGGTGTCCCACAAGGAGGCATCCTGTCCCCGACCCTGTACGCGCTGTACACAGCAGACATCCCCACCACAGCGACAACAGACGAGACAGTCGCACTATATGCAGACGACACTGCATATTGGTGCACTGCCCCAAACACCAGGACCATACAACGGAAAACGACGGACTACCTACAAAAACTTCAGACCTGGATGACGCAGTGGCGAATCCGACCCAACCCGACCAAAACACAGACCATATTCTTCCAACACAGACACCGAACCAAGAACAGGAACCAAAACACTGGCGACTTGCAACTAACACTATGGAACACGCCACTGACGCTTACTAACTCCGCAAAATACTTAGGCGTGTTCCTAGACAAGCATCTAAACTGGCAGACGCACATCAACTACCTCCTCAACAGAACAAGAAAAAGACAAGGACTCATACGACAGGTGCAGGGTCGCCTCCATGGCTGCCGCCTGGAGACGGCCCTGCACACATACAAGACCTTCGTCAGGCCGGTCATGGAGTATGCAGCCGCACCCCTGGCTGGTCTGGCGAAGAGCCAGGCGGACAGACTCTACAGAACTGAAAGAAGACTACTTCGCAGCATCACCAAACTCCCCCCCCAGACGCCGAGCAACGACGTGTATGACATCACCAACATAGAACCACTACAAACTCGACTAACGAAACTACGCGCCAACTACGGCAGACACATACTGACGAAACGACCAGATATGGAAGACTTATTGACCTCTGAAATCCCGGAAAGGAGGCGCCCTAAATTCAAATACATCCATCCAGCGCGTACAGTGGCACAAAACACGACCTCCCAATTCCCCGACCTTGCTCCCACCATGACCCCACTCGTAAGCGGCACCCTCACTCCCCCCCATCTCGACGCCAGGATGTAGGCAACGACCCTACACACACACACACACACACAACGCACGCAACGGCCACATACACAATAACAATAACAAGCAATAACACGTAAACCTGAGTAGTTACACTTCCCTCCTAAATACATATCGCCACCTTAAATATATGTATACCTAAATTTATTTATTTAAGATTTATATGTTTTTATATGTCCTCCTAAAATTATATGTTCTTCTTAAATTTAAATGTTTTTTCTTTCCTTTTAAATTTATATGTCTTTCCTAAAATTATATGTTCTCATTATGTACTAATTATATCACTAAATTCTTACTATATGTCTTCCATGATAACTACATAAATGTCTCTTGAATGTCAAAATAATTTAAACCCAATACTGTTCAAAAATGACAATGTTAACTTTACATATTACCAGAATAACAAAGCTTGGCACAATTGCAAGCAAATGACATCCAAAAAGCAAAAAATGTACTGAACACCATCGGCCGAAAAAGAGCAACCAGCAAGCTCTAAAAAGGCCCGCCCTCTCCATCAGGGAGGGAATGAAATGTGCCAAAAAAAAAAAAAAAAAAAAAAAAAAAAAAAAAAAAAAAAAAAAAAAAAAAAAACCGCGCGGGCCCGTTGTCAAGGCAGCACCGGACGCTTCGCTACCGCACGCACCGCTAACCGCTATGGCCCGCACAAAGCAAACGGCCCGCAAGTCCACCGGCGGAAAGGCGCCGCGCAAACAGCTCGCCACCAAGGCGGCGAGGAAGAGCGCGCCCGCCACCGGCGGCGTCAAGAAGCCCCACCGCTACAGGCCGGGCACCGTCGCCCTGCGAGAAATCAGGCGCTACCAGAAGAGCACAGAGCTGCTCATCCGCAAGCTGCCGTTCCAGCGCCTAGTGCGCGAGATCGCCCAGGACTTCAAGACCGACCTGCGCTTCCAGAGCTCCGCAGTCATGGCCCTGCAGGAGGCCAGCGAGGCCTACCTCGTCGGCCTCTTCGAAGACACCAACCTGTGCGCAATCCACGCCAAGCGCGTCACCATCATGCCCAAGGACATCCAGCTCGCGCGCCGCATCCGCGGCGAGCGCGCCTAAACCGCTTAGCCGCGGCACGGCACCGCACGCGCGCAACACAAAAACGGCCCTTTTCAGGGCCACTAACATCTCTCCGTCGCGAGCAAAACTTTTGTCGGTCTTGCCGCCCAGCCTCTCTCTCTAGCCCCGTTAAAACAACCACCACAATTCCCACCCTCCCGTCCACAGCCGCTCTCGCCAACAATCACATTCGACGTCATCAACACCCCACCCCCTTCAGTACACACACACACACACACACACACACAAACAAACAGCCGGACGACGTCACCCACGGGTGGCTGGCCGCCGCCGTCTCCGAGGCGCCACCGCGCCTTCCCAATTCCCGCCGGCCACTTCCACGTCTCAACGTCTCCCTTTCAGAGACAGAGGACACACACACACAAAAACAAGACGCGCCATCCGCAAAGCAAGCAGAGTCTCCAGAAACATGAGAAACCAACCGTCGGCCGCCGCACAAAATACAAAACACAAAACAAAAAAACGGCCACAACCGCTCCGCTACCGCGCGCCGCCGCCTACCGCCACCGGCCCCACAATCCATCCACCACGGCACGCAAACAGTACCCACAAGGGTCATACAGAAACGCCACACAAACATCAACCAACCACACACACACACACACACACACACACACACCGGCGCATGCACGCACGGCCACCCAAACAACACAACACAACGCGCCAGGCACGACAATCAACGCCTTCCCGACGTCCTCTGATGGCCCTGAGAAGGGCCGTTTTGGGCCGCGCGCAGCCGTGCCATCGCGCGCCACTAGACGACGCGGGGGAGGGGGGTGGGGGACGACGGGGTCAAGCGCCAGCCCTTCCCCTTTCCTTTCTTTACTTTACTTCACTTCACTTCTTCTTCTTGGGCGACGCCTTCGCCTTAGACGGCGTCGTCGCCTTCTTCGGGCGCGGCGCCTTCGGCTTCTTCGTCGGAACCTTGGCGGCCTTCTTCGCCTTCGACGGCGACTTGGCCTTGGCCGGCTTGGCCGCAGCCGCCTTCTTCGCACCCGCGGGAGCCGCCGACGCCGCAGACGCCTTCTTGGCGGCGCCCGCCTTCCGACCGGTCGCCGCCTTCACGCCACCAGCCTTCTTTGCGCCGGCCGCACGGGCGCCCTTCTTCTCCTTGCTGGCCGGAGCGGCGCGCTTCTTCTTCGCACCGCCGGCACGGGCCTTGCCGCCCTCGGCCGCCCCGCCGCCGGCGCCGGCAAGCTTGAAAGAGCCGGACGCGCCCTTCCCCTTCGTCTGCACCAGCTCGCCAGCCACGACGGCCGACTTGAGGTACTTCTTGATAAAGGGCGCCAGCTTCTCCGCGTCCAGCTTGTAGTGCGCGGCAATGTACTTCTTGATCGCCTGCAGCGACGAGCCGCCGCGCTCCTTCAGACTCTTGATGGCGGCCGTCACCATCTCAGAGGTGCGCGGGTGCGCAGGCTTGGCGCGCGGCTTCTTCGCAGACGCCGCAGACTTGGCCTTCTTCGTCGTGCCGGTGGCGGCGGGTGCCGCAGCAGTCTCGTTCGTAGCCGCCTGATCTGCCATTATTTCGACGGACGACGCGCGTACGCACACGAGAGCGAGAGCGAGAGCGGCAGGCGGCAAGCACGGCGGCAGAGAATAGCCGCCGCGCCGCCAGGCCCAGCCAGTGTCGCGGGCGGGCGCGGACGGCCGAGAGAGCGGCCGCCACTCTGCGCGCCGCCGCGCCGCGCCTCCCGCGCTTGCTACCGCCCAACGTCCGACAGCCTGTGCGGACCAGCCCCAAACCTGCGCCGCAACCACCCGCGCCGTTCAAACCACCGAGGATGGGGCTACACACGGCCACACCACAGTCGCCAACCAGTCGCCACGGCAGCGCCGCAAACCACGGCCAAACTGCAGCTACCGCGCGCTACAGCCTGGCTCGGCCCGCCGAGAATCGCCGCCCCCGCCCACATGCCGCCCCCACAGCCCCAGCCGACGACCCGCCACAATGGCCAAACCTTCGGCAAAACTGCCACACCGTCGCCGCGCCAGCCCGGCCAGCGCGGCCGCCGCCACAGCCACACAAGCGGAGGCGTGCGGCGATGCCGGCCGTGCAAACGCACCTCCGCCGCCCCATCGCCCTCCCACCGTTTCCCGATCGGCCCGCAGCCGTCGGGCCACCTCGCCCGCCAACATTCGCGCCCGTTTCTCACAAAATTGCCCGCCGCAAAGAAAACGGGCGCCGCCTGCGCAACATCGGCACCGGCCAACCGAGCGCCGCCGCCCCTCGCCGCTTACGCGAGGGGGGCTGACCGCCGTCCGCAACGACAGACACACCGCATCTGCCTTCAAGCACACACGACAGCCGACCTCCTACATTTGTACGCCGCAAGCCACCCAACGGTGTGTGGCGGAGGGCACTTTACGTGCCACTGTCATTACCACCCTTTGCCGTTCCAGTCGCGTATGTTACGCGGGAAGAACGACTGTCTGAAAGCCTCCGTGCGCGCTCGAATCTCTCTACTGTTACATTCGGGATCTCCTCGGGAGGTATATACGTACGGGGAAGCAATATGTTCGATACCTCATCCGGAAACGCACCCTCTCGAGAAAAACCTGGCGAGCAAGCTACACCGCGATGCAGGGCGCCTCCCTTGCAGAGTCTGCCACTTAGCCATCTCCGTAACGCTATCACGGTTACCACATACCCCTGTGACGAAAACGTTGGATCTTTCTCTATCTTCCTCCGTCAACCCGACCTGCTACGGGTCCCACACTGGTGGGCAACACTCACGTATGGGTCGGTCGAACGCGTGTTTCTGTAAGCCACCTCCTTTGTTGATGGACTACATTTTTTTGTTTTTGCTAAGCATTCTCCCAATGCATCTCAACCTGGTACCCGCCTTACCAACAATTTACTTTTATCTGATCATCATTCCACTTCCAAATCATTCCGCACGCCTACTCCCAGATACATATTTTACAGACGTCACAGCTACCAGTGTTTGTCCCGCTATCATATAATCAATCACACAGTAAAGGATCCTTCTTTCTGTATATTCGCAATACATTACATTTGTCTATGTTAAGGGGACAGTTGCCACTCCCCCTGCACCGGGTGCCTATCCGCTGCCGATCGTCCTGCAACCTCTCTGTATACTACATACAGCATCATCCGCGAAACGACGCATGGAACGTCCGCCACTATCTACTAGGTCATTTATATGATGTGAATTGTGAAAAAGCAATGGTCCCATAACACTCCCCCGTGGCACGCCAGGGGTTACTTTAACGTCTGTAGACGTCTGTCTCTCCATCGATAACAACATGCTGTGTTCCGTCTGCTGACATCTCTTCAATCCAGCCACACAGTTGGTCTGATATTCTGTAGACTCTTACGTCGTTGATCAGGCGACGGTGCGGAGCTGTCTCGAACGCCTTCCGGACGTCAAGGACAATGGCATCCACCTGGGAGCTTTCTGGGTCTCATGGGCAAATAAAGCGAGCCGGGTCTCACACACGATCGCTGTTTCCGGAATCCATGTTGATTCCTACATAGTAGACTCTGGAGTTTCCACAAACGACATGATACTCGAGCAAACAACATGTTCTACAACACATCGACGTCAGAGATATGGGTCTATGGTTTTGCGCATCTGCTCGACGACTGGGACTACCTGTGCTCTTTTCCAATCATTTGGAACCCTCCCTTCCTCTCCAGAGACTTGCGGTACACGGCTGTTAGGAGGGGGGCAGGTTGTTTCGCGTACCCTGTGTAGGAATCGCGAATTGGTAATCCCGTCGGGTCCGGCGGACTTTCCCATTCCTCCTTGGACACTTACTTCGATGTCAGCCAGTTTCTCGTTCGTGCGAGCATTTAGAAGACGGAACTGCAGAGTGCGGTCCGTCCTCTGTGAAACAGCTTTGGAAACAGGTGCTTAGGTATTTCACCACAGCTTTACGCGTGTCATCCTCTGTTTCAATGCCATCGCCATGCCGGAGTGTCTGGATATGCTGTTTCGAGCCACTTACCGATTCAACGCAAGACCGCAACGTCCTAGCATTTTCTGTCAACGTCGGTCGGTACATAGGGTTTGTTCTACTTTCGAATTCACTGAACGCTTCACGCATAGCCCTCCTTACGCTCACTTTGACATCGTTTAGCTTCCCGTTTGTCTCGGAGGATTTTGGCTGCGTTTTAAACTTTGGGTGAAGCTCTCTTTGCTTTCGCAATAGTTTCCTAACGTTGTTGTTGTTGTAGTAGTATACCACGGTGGGTTTTTTTTCCCATCCCTCACAGTTCTACACTCGGCACGTACCTGTCTAAAAACGCATTTTTACCATTGCCTTGCACTTTCTCCATGAACACTCAACATTGTCAGTGTCGGAACAGGCATTTGCGTTTTCATCTGTCAGGTCGTCTGGAAATCTGCCTTCTATTACTCTTGCTAGCCAAACAGATACACCGTCCTCCCTGCAACGGCCTTATGATCACTGCGTCCCTGTTCTGCACATACAGAGTCGAAACACGTTCGGGTCTGTTTGTCATCAGTAGGTCCACGATGTCATCTCCACGAGTCGGTTCTCTGTTCATTTTGCTCGAGGTACTTTTCGGACAGTGCACTCAGTATAATGTCACTCGATGCTCTCTGTCCCCCAACCACCCGTCCTGAACATCATCTGAGTGTCCCAGTCTATATCGGGTACATTGAAATCTCCACCTAAGACCCTAACATGCTGAGGAAAATGTATGTGAAATGTGTTTCCAAATCCGTCTCTCCGTTGTTCTGCCACTAATGCTGCTGCGTCGGGAGGTCGGTCAAAGGAGCCAATTATTATTAAACCTAGCTCGGTTGTTGAGTGTAACCTCCACCCACAATATTTCACAGGAACCACCCACTTCTACTTCACTACAGGATCAAAACCACTACTAAACAGCGACGAACACACCACCACCGGTTGCATGCAATCGAGCCTTTCTAAAACACCGTCCGTACCTTTGTGACAATTTCGGCAGAATTTATCCCTGGCGTCAGCCAGCTTTCTGTACCTTATAACGATTGCAGAGCTTCGGTGCTTTCTCTGTCAGCGCTTGCGGTTCCGGTACTGTACCAACGCAGCTTCGACAGTTGACAAACAATACCGATTGCTGCTTGGTCCCCGCACCCGTTGAGGCTGCTGTTGCCCCCTTTCTGTACTTGCCCAAGGCCATCTAACCTAACACAAACCGCCCAGCCCACGCCACACAACCCCTGCTACCCGTGTAGCCGCTTGTTGCGTGCAGTGCTCTCCACCTACGACTATAACATGCCTTCGACATTCGCACTGTACAACACCTTAGGTTAGGGTTGGCGTCGCTTGGGTTAGGTTAGGTTACGTTGGTTGGACGTGGGTTAGGTTAAGGGTTAAAGTTAGGTTAGGCGTCAAAGTTAGGTTAAGCGTTCGGACGTGAGGCGTCAGGTGGCCGCACCTACCTTACGGCCGGACATCTTAGGTTAGGCTAAGGGCGCCGAGGTCACGTTACGTTCACCTTCGGGCGCCACACGTAGCTGTCACAGGTAGGTCGTAGTTCGGTCGGTCGGTCGGTCGGTCGGTCGGTCGGTCGGTCGTCGGCAAGCCGCAAAAAAACTACAGACGACGTCGACAAAACCGCCGCAAGACCGAGCAGGAGGCAGATATATACCGAGCGCCAAAGAGACCGACCACACACACACACACACACACACACACACACAACAAAAAAAAAACAAAAACAAAAACACACAAAAAACACCACCCACCGGCCAAACGGGCACCACAAAACCCACAAAGCCGAGCACCACACGTCGCGACCAGAGGCAACCCCGCAACCGCAACGGCGCTTTCCGCACCGGGCCGGATGCACGTACGACAACACCGCTACCCGTACACAAGGCCTCCCATTGCACACAGCCGCTCTGTGTTCAACATCATCAATGGCGCGCCCGCGGCTCGTCGCGGTCGCAGCCATGACGCCGCCGCCACTTTTGCACCAACACATTCACGCACCGCAAAACAGCTCGCCGACCCACCGACACAGCACAGCCGACAAACAAAAACAACCGCGGCGGCGGCAACAAAACAAACAACTCGCACCAAGCGTCCGACAGAAAACAAACGGACAAGCACAGGCCTCTGCTAACGACCACGACACAGCGGCACGCTGCTCCTTTCCCGCCACTCTCGATTCACAGCGCACGCGACCCCGTCGACGACGACGACGACGACGACGACAACGACACGCGACGGGCTCGCTTCCCGCAACCTACACCTTTCCGCCACCGCCACTACGCACGGCTCCACCCGACGCCCGTCGCAACGGCACTACTGCACGCACTATCACCCGCCGCCGCCGCCTCTCCCCCCCTTCCCGTACACAACAACACAGCCAAAAAACACACTCACGACCCAAACATGACAACATGATGGCACGTGCATCGGCGCACACCCCCAACCAGTCACCGTCGACACAACCACACGCAAGGCACGGAAACCGGCGTCCTTCCACGTTGCCATCAAAGCAGCACAAACAACCACAGGAGGAACCACCAACAACAGCCGGCCGGCCGGCAACCACCAAACGCACATTCCCGCTCGCCACCACACACCTCTCGGCAGCCGTTTCGCAAAGACAAGACATGACGCGACATCATCGCATCACGGGCGACGCACGCACACCGACCCACTTTCCCCGCCCGTCTCTCTCTCTCTTTTTCTTCCGACGCCTTCGGCCGAGCACACACGTACGTGGCACAACGCCCAACACAGTCACACACAGTCGACAGGCGCACGCCCAGGCACGCAACGACGCAGCGCAGCAAAGGCGCCCGCGACACATACCTCCTCTCCCGTCTCGCCGCCGACCGCCAGCCAGCCACTCGCAATGTGCACTGGCCAACCGGACACACGTCCACCGCGCCGCCTCCGACCACCCGCCAGGGGGCGCTCACGTCCGCGACAACAGCGCGGCCCGCCGCCGGGCGGGCCCAGCCCGGCCCAGGCGGCGCGCGCTGCTCTGCACTCGGCGCGCCGCGCCCCACATCCTGCTGCAGACCGGGCTCGTCTCTCTGTACGCGTCTGCGTCTGCCCGCATCTCACCTTCCTGCGCATCGACACAACGAGGCCACGTGAGCAAACCCCCGTCACAACGCCACATCACGCACTGCCTTGTCGACCGCCTAAATGCACTCACCCACCAGCCATCCGCTTCGTCCTCTTCTTGCTTACTCGTTGTTCGTCGTCGTTGCTGCTGCACCAGCAGCAGCGGCGGCGGCGGCGGCAGCGCACACAGCCCCAGCCGGCCGCATCCGAGGGGGCCCCGCCGCCAGCGTCGCCTCCTTGGGCACAGGTGCGGTGCTGTGGCCGCCCATCCAACCGCATTTGCTGGCCGTCCCAGCCGCCAGGCAGGCGTTCCCACTGCCGCGCACCGCCTCTGCTGCAGAAGACGAACAAACGAAACGTACAAACATACACGCGCCCGAAGCGTGGCCACACACGGACGGGACCGACAGGCTCCAAGGCGACCAAACGATGGAAACACAAACACAAAAACAAAAGACACGCGAGCGAGCGGGCGAGCACGCAAGCAGTCGCCTCGCCTCTGTCCTCCCGCCCCCGCCCTTCTCCCCACCACATGCCCACAAACACCACCGCCTGCCCGCATCTCCACATTCGCCCCCTCCATTTGTTCCCTTGCGTTCGTTCGTTCCTTCCTTCCATGTGTCTGCGTGCGCGGCGCCTCTCCAACATCCGCCGTCCGTCCCGTTTTCGCCGTACCACACGCCACCGTCGGCGCCGCCTCGCCTCGCCTCCTCCCAGGCCACCACCGCCGCCGCCCCTGTCCGCCCCGCACACCACCATACACCGCTGCTTGTCCTGGCCGTTGCCACCAAAGGCGCCAGCCGCAAACCGCGCCAAACGCCGCAGCGCGCGTGCGTCCTTCCTTCCTTCCTTCCTTCCTTGCTTGCTTGCTTGCTTGCTTCTCCGTGCCGACGCTGCCTCTATTCCCGCACTGCGCGTACCGGAGTGACACGCGCACCCCCCTCGCGAACGCACGACTCATTGTCCTTGTTGTTTCTCCTCTTTCTTACGTCTTTGTTTCTTGTTTTTTTTTTTTGTTTTGTTTTTGTTTTTTCTTTTTCCTCCCACCGCCGCATGTGACACAATGGCCTCCCTCCCCCTTTCGTTCGTTGTCGCCGCTTTGTTTCTCTTTCCCATTGGTGCACGTCCGACGCGCTCCATTTCCACCACACCACGGCCATCGGCCTCCTCAACGGGCAGGCGCAGTGTGCCATTCTCCGGCGCCCAAGCACACCGCGCGGCTCGCTCTCCTCGCCCCCACGCCACGCCACGCCACGCCACGCCACGCCACGCCACGCCACGCCACGCCACGCCACGCAGCACAAATGCTGCCGTCTCGCAACACGACACACGGTGCGCACACCCCCGACCGCGCGGCTCTTAAAAGGCATGGCACCGGCGACATGCGCCGCCCCGGCCCGCACCCGTCGTCTCACGTTCACTGCCGGCCGCGTCTGCGGCTACAACCGCACCACAACAACGGTCCCCTCCCGGCAACACATTTGTTGCACAAACACAACCGCCGAGCGCAGCGCGAGCCACCCACACGCGCCCTCCCCGTCTTTAAAGCCTCCGCGTCTCCTTTCTCCTTTCGCGCCCCCTCCCATCTCCCGAATATGCCAGCAGCGGTGCCACTACCGCGAAACGGACACGCCTTCCGGGCCACATGCAAGGGCACGCCCACCACCAACTACTGCCATATTCGCGGACGCAGTTAGGCAACACGCAACGCACTCTCTCTCCACCTACTTTCACTCTCTCTCTCTCTCTCGTCCCTTCTCTTTAAAACACACAAACCAACCAACCAACCACGGCTAACACACTTTTTCGCGACACCTTTGACTGCCGTGACGGCAGCTATCGACCTTCTAAACACACACACACACACCCACCCACCCCTACATACACACCCTTCGCTACACCGGACAACAACAGCGTACACAACAGGAGGGCACACGAAACGGCAGGCAAGGGCAAGGCATTCTCATAGATTCCTCCTCCGAGCCATGTCGGCGAACGCTTTTTTTTTCATCCGGGAAGGCAATGCAATTCAGCCGTCGCCACGGCCGACACTTGCAGCCGCGCCGTAAACGCCTCTCAGTGCGGCTGCAATGCACGGGAACGTTCCGCTGCTATAGACAGCGCCTCTCCGTTTTTCCCTGCTTCGTTTTCCGGTGATTGCTTCTCCATTTTGTTTGTTTGTTTTATTACTTTCCGTTCCCCTCCTCCACCATTGTTTCCGTCCCCAACAGTTTTGCTCATTCCACACGTTCTGCCCAGACACGACACTCGACCGATCAAAGGTCAGCCTTTCGTCACCGTTCGCGGCGCCGACGGTGCCACAGTGCGACTGGTGTTCACACCGACACGTTGCCATGACGCCGGTGTATCGCGCCGATATTGACAGTTACTCAGAGCCGCCGGATCGGATCACATCACCGACACACCTGCCATTTCACACCGGGGGACACAGACCAACGAAACGCGTGTACGCCCATAGCCTCACGCTTACTGTACTCAACCGAACACACGTGCACCTTGAATGACGTGCGTGCGCACAACAGTCCAATCAATCATCAGTCAAACTGCAAGAAACGGCTATCATCACAAATCAAGGGCAACCGTGCGTGTCGCCTACCCCACCCGCCCGTACATTTCTTGGCGACATCGTAATGGATATGCATGATAGTACGACACGTCCATTTAAAACGTCAACCAACACACCAACGCGCCGTACAGCAAAGGGAATAGTCGACGGCAACACAACATTTCACCCTCGCCATCATGTATGATGTGACAACAGACACCCGCAGACGGCCGTAACGGTGACAGCCAACAATCAATCAATCGCGAGGACTTTCAATTGCAGTCACGTGACTAACCGGGCAGACGGAGACAAAGAAATGAATCAGCGCCACAGACAGCACCAACACCTCCTATCTATCTATCTATCTATCTATCTATCTATCTATCTATCTATGTGTCGACAAACAACCACGCCAGGACTCGTGCACGCATTCCACGTCACACCGGCGGCAACCAAACCCTCGCGGCCGTACCCCAGTAACCACAACCACATTCGAGACCACACCACCAGCTGCCTCGCAACCACAACCAAACCGGGTAGCTATGCCGCCCCCCTCTCACACACACACACACACACACACACACACAAACAATTCCGCTCTTCCCGCAAAGGCAATTTGGTGGCCCTGAAAAGGGCCGTTTTGCCGCTCTCGCAACGGAGGGAGCTTCCTTCCTTCCAAGAGCCGAAGTAACAACCTCCCCTCCTTACTTGGAGCTCGTGTACTTGGTCACCGCCTTCGTGCCCTCGCTCACGGCGTGCTTGGCCAGCTCGCCAGGCAGCAAGAGCCGCACAGCCGTCTGGATCTCGCGGGACGTGATGGTCGAGCGCTTGTTGTAGTGCGCCAGGCGAGACGCCTCGGCCGCAATGCGCTCGAAAATGTCGTTCACGAAGCTGTTCATGATGCTCATCGCCTTCGACGAGATGCCCGTGTCGGGGTGCACCTGCTTCAGCACCTTGTAGATGTAGATGGCATAGCTCTCCTTCCTCTTGCGCTTCTTCTTCTTGTCGCCCTTCGAAATGTTCTTCTGCGCCTTGCCGGCCTTCTTGGCGGCCTTCCCGCTAGTCTTGGGCGGCATCTCGAACGTACAACAACAAGCAGCAAGCGCTCCGCTCTAGTCAGCGTCTCCCCACACAGTGGCACCCGCCGCTACTTTTTTTTTTTTTTTTTTTTTTTTTTTTTTTTTTTTTTTTTGCACTTTTCATTCCCTTCTCGGATGGAGAAGGGCGGGCTGTTGTAGAGCATGCGATGGGCTCTTTTCAGCCATGGGTTTTAGGTATACTGTTTTGACACAATTTATTTTTGTTGCTGGGGTGCGGGGAAAGGGGTGGATATCTCCCAATTGGGAATTTATTTGCAGGAGTTTGTAGGGGACAGTTCCGGTATTTACCTTAGCGGCCAAGGAAAACCTGCAAAACCCGGCCAGAACTGCTTGTCACGGTCCTTCTCTTTATTTACCGAGACGGAGGCGCCATTGAAGTTGGCGCTGTCGTTCCCGGTGGGCAAGGGCGGCTTCGTGTTCCGCCTCTCGCTCTCTTCTTTTCCTTTCTTCTCTCACTCTGAGGTCCTCTACCCCTGGGGAGGGAGAACTCGGCGTGAGAGGTTGGCTGCTCGTTGTCGTCTCGATTTTGTGCAGCTTCCATGGAGACCTGGTGGGCTCCGTGGCTGCCACTTCCGTTTGCGTGCCGATGGACACCGCATCCGTCGTCTCGGTTTGGGCGCCTCGATGGCGCTTGCACCGTTTGGACGACGTCTGGGTGCCCTCATCGACACGCACGCTGGCTTCTGTGGGGATGGTTGAGGCGCCGTCGGTGGTCTGACTGGCGCGGTTGATCACCATCCTCTTCTTCTTTGTGGTGGTGTCTTCGGTCTGCGTGGCCGCGGACGCGCTGGTGTGTGCCGTCGGCCCATCACATTGAAGGCGCAGAGCCAAGGCTTCCCTCAGCAGGTGGCAGGCAGCCTCCATCTCCGCGTGTAGGGCCATCCGGAAGCGTGACTCCGCTTCCTCCATCAGCGCTTCGATGTTGCCCACACCGCTGCTGCTTGCTGAGTGACGTCCCTCCTGCTCGCGCGGGGGCCCCCCCCCACCACCTCTGCCACTGGCGGGTGGAGGGGCCGGCCGCGCGTTGTGGCGAGGCGCTGCTGCTTTGTTCGGCGTCTCGGGGGTTTCAGCGCTGGCGCGCTTCCGCCTCCTCCTCCTTCTCCTCTTCTTCGTTGTCGGCTTCTCGCGGCGGCCGTCTTTTGTCTGGGCAGAAAATGCCCGGCAGCCACGCCAGCTGGCAACATGGTCGCCGCCACAGCGAGCACATGTTGGCTTGTCGTCTCGAAGCAAAGTGCACTCGCGGGTGTCGTGACCAACACCGCATTTGGCGCACTTCGCTTCGAAGCGGCAGTGCTTTGCCACGTGGCCCTCCCTCTGACACTTAAAACACTGGGGTTTCGTGTCGAGGTCAGGCGGAAGTGGCTCGATCGTAACGTCGAAACCTGCTAGGGTGGTTAACCCGCAGATTCCGACGTCTCTGCTTCCTTCCTGGCTGGAGTCTTCTTGGGGCGGCTCGACAGCCAGGATGAACAGCGGCGGCCTTGTCTTGTTCGTCCTGTTGTGCAGCTTAACTATGGCCTCATAGTTATGCTGCAACAGGACTTTGCGCACAGATTCCGCCGTCATGATCCACGGTAGCCCCCTCAGTAGGACCTTAAGAGGTGGTTTCCTCTTCTTTGGTCCGCTGTAGGTAGGTGGCTCCATGATGTACGCATTCAGCCGGTCGCAGAGAATCTTTCGATCCTCCTGCGAACGCGGCTGGATGGACAGAGTGGCCTCGTTGTCCAGCATCTGCACTGTTGGGTGGTAGCGTAGTTCCATTGCCACCTCGTCGTAAGTCTCCACCCAGTCTCGACCCGTGTAGCGTATGCACACAGGGAGAACTTGGGCGGAGGGTCGACAAGGTGGTGGTGCTACCACCTCTTCTTCTGCGTGAGCGGTCGGTGCGACGGAGCAGCTGCGTCGATCTGATGAGACGCTGCGCTCACTGCCGTCCGATCGGAGAAAGTCAGCGCGGGTTGGCATCTTTGCGGGAGAATTGCGCTTCCCGCGTTTTCCTTTGCTCATGGCGAGTGCGGCGTCTCTACACGACAATTTGCTTTCGGCAACACGACAATCTTGCCGAGACGCGCACACTCACCACGGAACCGCCCTCTCTAACTCTTCGCGCGGCAGTTGCGGAGCGCCCTACTACATGCACCCGCACGCCACCGCTGCCCAACTCGGAATGTGTCCCCGCCGCTACCGCAACACCGCACCTTTACCAGCTCGCCCTGTTGCGGCCGCCGACCAATGGGGCGCGCGCGCAACCGGCCGCCGCACCCGAGCCCATAAAGGGACCCCCACCCCGCCGCCGCCGGCACACGCACGCACTCCGCTGCTCGACTCGCTGCGGCTCGCACCGTTACGGTTACGTGTTTCACGCTTACGCCACTAGCCAAACGCCATGTCCGGACGCGGAAAGGGAGGCAAAGTCAAGGGCAAGTCAAAGTCCCGCTCAAGCAGGGCTGGGCTCCAGTTCCCGGTCGGCAGAATCCACCGCCTCCTGCGCAAGGGAAACTACGCCGAGCGCGTCGGCGCCGGGGCGCCCGTCTACCTCGCCGCCGTCATGGAGTACCTCGCGGCTGAGGTGCTCGAGCTGGCCGGAAACGCGGCCCGCGACAACAAGAAGACGCGCATCATCCCGCGCCACCTGCAGCTCGCCATCCGCAACGACGAGGAGCTCAACAAGCTCTTGTCGGGCGTCACCATCGCACAGGGTGGTGTCCTGCCCAACATCCAGGCCGTCCTGCTGCCAAAGAAGACCGAGAAGAAGGCCTAAACAGGGACCGCGGCGCTGCGCTTGCGTGCTCCCTGCACGCAAACGCAAACGCGCCTTTGCCTTGCCGGCTCGCCTCACAACAATCGGCCCTTTTCAGGGCCACCACACAAACCTACGTCCAAAGCAAAGTTTCCGTCGTCCTCGCCGCACTTTACAACAACGTCCACAGTCATTCATTCGCAGCCGGCGCCGGCGCACGTCCGCCATCTTGTCCACAGCCCGTGTGGCCGAACACACACACACATTTTTTCTGCACCCCTCCACGCACGCACAGTCGCGTTCCAAACAACGACAACGACATCAATACACCAATAATGTGATGTGATCATTGTTAATATGTTCATAATTAAAAGAGCGCGCGCGACACACACACAGCGCGTAACGGCCCGACGACGGACGACACGCGGGGCCGCCGCGCGCGCTCTCCAAACACACAGGCACAGCACAAACCAAACCAAACAGCTGATCCGATCGATGGTCCCGGCCCGCGCCACAAACAAACCACGCACACACCGGACTCAGCCGCGCCCTCCCGCATCCATCACACACACACGTCACGTCGAATCTCCAAACGGAACGCACGCACGCAAAGCAACAGAGGCGCACAACAACAACAAACACAGAGGCAGGCAGGCAACACAGACCCTTTCGCACTTTTCAATTTCCGAACAGTGTGGTGGCCCTGAAAAGGGCCGTTTTTCGTCTCTCCCACCAAGCACGGGCAACGGCACGGCCGCGGGAAGGCCACAGCACAGCACACCGGCTGCCTGCCTAACCGCCGAAACCGTACAGGGTGCGCCCCTGCCTCTTCAGGGCGTACACCACGTCCATGGCCGTCACAGTCTTGCGCTTGGCGTGCTCAGTGTACGTCACCGCGTCGCGGATCACGTTCTCCAGGAACACCTTCAGCACTCCGCGGGTCTCCTCGTAGATCAGACCAGAGATGCGCTTCACGCCGCCCCTGCGAGCCAGGCGGCGGATGGCGGGCTTCGTGATGCCCTGGATGTTGTCGCGCAACACCTTGCGGTGCCGCTTGGCGCCACCCTTCCCCAGCCCCTTTCCTCCCTTGCCGCGGCCTGTCATTCTTCCTCCTCCTCAAGCAAAAAAAGCACAAGCGGCAGCTCCTCACCCGGCGCTAGCGAGTCGGCTACGGTGCGCCGTGAGCGCGCGCCGCCCCCCTATATAGACTCTGGCCCGCCCTCCCCCCACCACGCGCACCGAGGGCATATAAGCGCAGCGCGGGCCCGCGCGGGCCCGTTGTCAAGGCAGCACCGGACGCTTCGCTACCGCACGCACCGCTAACCGCTATGGCCCGCACAAAGCAAACGGCCCGCAAGTCCACCGGCGGAAAGGCGCCGCGCAAACAGCTCGCCACCAAGGCGGCGAGGAAGAGCGCGCCCGCCACCGGCGGCGTCAAGAAGCCCCACCGCTACAGGCCGGGCACCGTCGCCCTGCGAGAAATCAGGCGCTACCAGAAGAGCACAGAGCTGCTCATCCGCAAGCTGCCGTTCCAGCGCCTAGTGCGCGAGATCGCCCAGGACTTCAAGACCGACCTGCGCTTCCAGAGCTCCGCAGTCATGGCCCTGCAGGAGGCCAGCGAGGCCTACCTCGTCGGCCTCTTCGAAGACACCAACCTGTGCGCAATCCACGCCAAGCGCGTCACCATCATGCCCAAGGACATCCAGCTCGCGCGCCGCATCCGCGGCGAGCGCGCCTAAACCGCTTAGCCGCGGCACGGCACCGCACGCGCGCAACACAAAAACGGCCCTTTTCAGGGCCACTAACATCTCTCCGTCGCGAGCAAAACTTTTGTCGGTCTTGCCGCCCAGCCTCTCTCTCTAGCCCCGTTAAAACAACCACCACAATTCCCACCCTCCCGTCCACAGCCGCTCTCGCCAACAATCACATTCGACGTCATCAACACCCCACCCCCTTCAGTACACACACACACACACACACACACACAAACAAACAGCCGGACGACGTCACCCACGGGTGGCTGGCCGCCGCCGTCTCCGAGGCGCCACCGCGCCTTCCCAATTCCCGCCGGCCACTTCCACGTCTCAACGTCTCCCTTTCAGAGACAGAGGACACACACACACAAAAACAAGACGCGCCATCCGCAAAGCAAGCAGAGTCTCCAGAAACATGAGAAACCAACCGTCGGCCGCCGCACAAAATACAAAACACAAAACAAAAAAACGGCCACAACCGCTCCGCTACCGCGCGCCGCCGCCTACCGCCACCGGCCCCACAATCCATCCACCACGGCACGCAAACAGTACCCACAAGGGTCATACAGAAACGCCACACAAACATCAACCAACCACACACACACACACACACACACACACACACCGGCGCATGCACGCACGGCCACCCAAACAACACAACACAACGCGCCAGGCACGACAATCAACGCCTTCCCGACGTCCTCTGATGGCCCTGAGAAGGGCCGTTTTGGGCCGCGCGCAGCCGTGCCATCGCGCGCCACTAGACGACGCGGGGGAGGGGGGTGGGGGACGACGGGGTCAAGCGCCAGCCCTTCCCCTTTCCTTTCTTTACTTTACTTCACTTCACTTCTTCTTCTTGGGCGACGCCTTCGCCTTAGACGGCGTCGTCGCCTTCTTCGGGCGCGGCGCCTTCGGCTTCTTCGTCGGAACCTTGGCGGCCTTCTTCGCCTTCGACGGCGACTTGGCCTTGGCCGGCTTGGCCGCAGCCGCCTTCTTCGCACCCGCGGGAGCCGCCGACGCCGCAGACGCCTTCTTGGCGGCGCCCGCCTTCCGACCGGTCGCCGCCTTCACGCCACCAGCCTTCTTTGCGCCGGCCGCACGGGCGCCCTTCTTCTCCTTGCTGGCCGGAGCGGCGCGCTTCTTCTTCGCACCGCCGGCACGGGCCTTGCCGCCCTCGGCCGCCCCGCCGCCGGCGCCGGCAAGCTTGAAAGAGCCGGACGCGCCCTTCCCCTTCGTCTGCACCAGCTCGCCAGCCACGACGGCCGACTTGAGGTACTTCTTGATAAAGGGCGCCAGCTTCTCCGCGTCCAGCTTGTAGTGCGCGGCAATGTACTTCTTGATCGCCTGCAGCGACGAGCCGCCGCGCTCCTTCAGACTCTTGATGGCGGCCGTCACCATCTCAGAGGTGCGCGGGTGCGCAGGCTTGGCGCGCGGCTTCTTCGCAGACGCCGCAGACTTGGCCTTCTTCGTCGTGCCGGTGGCGGCGGGTGCCGCAGCAGTCTCGTTCGTAGCCGCCTGATCTGCCATTATTTCGACGGACGACGCGCGTACGCACACGAGAGCGAGAGCGAGAGCGGCAGGCGGCAAGCACGGCGGCAGAGAATAGCCGCCGCGCCGCCAGGCCCAGCCAGTGTCGCGGGCGGGCGCGGACGGCCGAGAGAGCGGCCGCCACTCTGCGCGCCGCCGCGCCGCGCCTCCCGCGCTTGCTACCGCCCAACGTCCGACAGCCTGTGCGGACCAGCCCCAAACCTGCGCCGCAACCACCCGCGCCGTTCAAACCACCGAGGATGGGGCTACACACGGCCACACCACAGTCGCCAACCAGTCGCCACGGCAGCGCCGCAAACCACGGCCAAACTGCAGCTACCGCGCGCTACAGCCTGGCTCGGCCCGCCGAGAATCGCCGCCCCCGCCCACATGCCGCCCCCACAGCCCCAGCCGACGACCCGCCACAATGGCCAAACCTTCGGCAAAACTGCCACACCGTCGCCGCGCCAGCCCGGCCAGCGCGGCCGCCGCCACAGCCACACAAGCGGAGGCGTGCGGCGATGCCGGCCGTGCAAACGCACCTCCGCCGCCCCATCGCCCTCCCACCGTTTCCCGATCGGCCCGCAGCCGTCGGGCCACCTCGCCCGCCAACATTCGCGCCCGTTTCTCACAAAATTGCCCGCCGCAAAGAAAACGGGCGCCGCCTGCGCAACATCGGCACCGGCCAACCGAGCGCCGCCGCCCCTCGCCGCTTACGCGAGGGGGGCTGACCGCCGTCCGCAACGACAGACACACCGCATCTGCCTTCAAGCACACACGACAGCCGACCTCCTACATTTGTACGCCGCAAGCCACCCAACGGTGTGTGGCGGAGGGCACTTTACGTGCCACTGTCATTACCACCCTTTGCCGTTCCAGTCGCGTATGTTACGCGGGAAGAACGACTGTCTGAAAGCCTCCGTGCGCGCTCGAATCTCTCTACTGTTACATTCGGGATCTCCTCGGGAGGTATATACGTACGGGGAAGCAATATGTTCGATACCTCATCCGGAAACGCACCCTCTCGAGAAAAACCTGGCGAGCAAGCTACACCGCGATGCAGGGCGCCTCCCTTGCAGAGTCTGCCACTTAGCCATCTCCGTAACGCTATCACGGTTACCACATACCCCTGTGACGAAAACGTTGGATCTTTCTCTATCTTCCTCCGTCAACCCGACCTGCTACGGGTCCCACACTGGTGGGCAACACTCACGTATGGGTCGGTCGAACGCGTGTTTCTGTAAGCCACCTCCTTTGTTGATGGACTACATTTTTTTGTTTTTGCTAAGCATTCTCCCAATGCATCTCAACCTGGTACCCGCCTTACCAACAATTTACTTTTATCTGATCATCATTCCACTTCCAAATCATTCCGCACGCCTACTCCCAGATACATATTTTACAGACGTCACAGCTACCAGTGTTTGTCCCGCTATCATATAATCAATCACACAGTAAAGGATCCTTCTTTCTGTATATTCGCAATACATTACATTTGTCTATGTTAAGGGGACAGTTGCCACTCCCCCTGCACCGGGTGCCTATCCGCTGCCGATCGTCCTGCAACCTCTCTGTATACTACATACAGCATCATCCGCGAAACGACGCATGGAACGTCCGCCACTATCTACTAGGTCATTTATATGATGTGAATTGTGAAAAAGCAATGGTCCCATAACACTCCCCCGTGGCACGCCAGGGGTTACTTTAACGTCTGTAGACGTCTGTCTCTCCATCGATAACAACATGCTGTGTTCCGTCTGCTGACATCTCTTCAATCCAGCCACACAGTTGGTCTGATATTCTGTAGACTCTTACGTCGTTGATCAGGCGACGGTGCGGAGCTGTCTCGAACGCCTTCCGGACGTCAAGGACAATGGCATCCACCTGGGAGCTTTCTGGGTCTCATGGGCAAATAAAGCGAGCCGGGTCTCACACACGATCGCTGTTTCCGGAATCCATGTTGATTCCTACATAGTAGACTCTGGAGTTTCCACAAACGACATGATACTCGAGCAAACAACATGTTCTACAACACATCGACGTCAGAGATATGGGTCTATGGTTTTGCGCATCTGCTCGACGACTGGGACTACCTGTGCTCTTTTCCAATCATTTGGAACCCTCCCTTCCTCTCCAGAGACTTGCGGTACACGGCTGTTAGGAGGGGGGCAGGTTGTTTCGCGTACCCTGTGTAGGAATCGCGAATTGGTAATCCCGTCGGGTCCGGCGGACTTTCCCATTCCTCCTTGGACACTTACTTCGATGTCAGCCAGTTTCTCGTTCGTGCGAGCATTTAGAAGACGGAACTGCAGAGTGCGGTCCGTCCTCTGTGAAACAGCTTTGGAAACAGGTGCTTAGGTATTTCACCACAGCTTTACGCGTGTCATCCTCTGTTTCAATGCCATCGCCATGCCGGAGTGTCTGGATATGCTGTTTCGAGCCACTTACCGATTCAACGCAAGACCGCAACGTCCTAGCATTTTCTGTCAACGTCGGTCGGTACATAGGGTTTGTTCTACTTTCGAATTCACTGAACGCTTCACGCATAGCCCTCCTTACGCTCACTTTGACATCGTTTAGCTTCCCGTTTGTCTCGGAGGATTTTGGCTGCGTTTTAAACTTTGGGTGAAGCTCTCTTTGCTTTCGCAATAGTTTCCTAACGTTGTTGTTGTTGTAGTAGTATACCACGGTGGGTTTTTTTTCCCATCCCTCACAGTTCTACACTCGGCACGTACCTGTCTAAAAACGCATTTTTACCATTGCCTTGCACTTTCTCCATGAACACTCAACATTGTCAGTGTCGGAACAGGCATTTGCGTTTTCATCTGTCAGGTCGTCTGGAAATCTGCCTTCTATTACTCTTGCTAGCCAAACAGATACACCGTCCTCCCTGCAACGGCCTTATGATCACTGCGTCCCTGTTCTGCACATACAGAGTCGAAACACGTTCGGGTCTGTTTGTCATCAGTAGGTCCACGATGTCATCTCCACGAGTCGGTTCTCTGTTCATTTTGCTCGAGGTACTTTTCGGACAGTGCACTCAGTATAATGTCACTCGATGCTCTCTGTCCCCCAACCACCCGTCCTGAACATCATCTGAGTGTCCCAGTCTATATCGGGTACATTGAAATCTCCACCTAAGACCCTAACATGCTGAGGAAAATGTATGTGAAATGTGTTTCCAAATCCGTCTCTCCGTTGTTCTGCCACTAATGCTGCTGCGTCGGGAGGTCGGTCAAAGGAGCCAATTATTATTAAACCTAGCTCGGTTGTTGAGTGTAACCTCCACCCACAATATTTCACAGGAACCACCCACTTCTACTTCACTACAGGATCAAAACCACTACTAAACAGCGACGAACACACCACCACCGGTTGCATGCAATCGAGCCTTTCTAAAACACCGTCCGTACCTTTGTGACAATTTCGGCAGAATTTATCCCTGGCGTCAGCCAGCTTTCTGTACCTTATAACGATTGCAGAGCTTCGGTGCTTTCTCTGTCAGCGCTTGCGGTTCCGGTACTGTACCAACGCAGCTTCGACAGTTGACAAACAATACCGATTGCTGCTTGGTCCCCGCACCCGTTGAGGCTGCTGTTGCCCCCTTTCTGTACTTGCCCAAGGCCATCTAACCTAACACAAACCGCCCAGCCCACGCCACACAACCCCTGCTACCCGTGTAGCCGCTTGTTGCGTGCAGTGCTCTCCACCTACGACTATAACATGCCTTCGACATTCGCACTGTACAACACCTTAGGTTAGGGTTGGCGTCGCTTGGGTTAGGTTAGGTTACGTTGGTTGGACGTGGGTTAGGTTAAGGGTTAAAGTTAGGTTAGGCGTCAAAGTTAGGTTAAGCGTTCGGACGTGAGGCGTCAGGTGGCCGCACCTACCTTACGGCCGGACATCTTAGGTTAGGCTAAGGGCGCCGAGGTCACGTTACGTTCACCTTCGGGCGCCACACGTAGCTGTCACAGGTAGGTCGTAGTTCGGTCGGTCGGTCGGTCGGTCGGTCGGTCGGTCGGTCGTCGGCAAGCCGCAAAAAAACTACAGACGACGTCGACAAAACCGCCGCAAGACCGAGCAGGAGGCAGATATATACCGAGCGCCAAAGAGACCGACCACACACACACACACACACACACACACACACAACAAAAAAAAAACAAAAACAAAAACACACAAAAAACACCACCCACCGGCCAAACGGGCACCACAAAACCCACAAAGCCGAGCACCACACGTCGCGACCAGAGGCAACCCCGCAACCGCAACGGCGCTTTCCGCACCGGGCCGGATGCACGTACGACAACACCGCTACCCGTACACAAGGCCTCCCATTGCACACAGCCGCTCTGTGTTCAACATCATCAATGGCGCGCCCGCGGCTCGTCGCGGTCGCAGCCATGACGCCGCCGCCACTTTTGCACCAACACATTCACGCACCGCAAAACAGCTCGCCGACCCACCGACACAGCACAGCCGACAAACAAAAACAACCGCGGCGGCGGCAACAAAACAAACAACTCGCACCAAGCGTCCGACAGAAAACAAACGGACAAGCACAGGCCTCTGCTAACGACCACGACACAGCGGCACGCTGCTCCTTTCCCGCCACTCTCGATTCACAGCGCACGCGACCCCGTCGACGACGACGACGACGACGACGACAACGACACGCGACGGGCTCGCTTCCCGCAACCTACACCTTTCCGCCACCGCCACTACGCACGGCTCCACCCGACGCCCGTCGCAACGGCACTACTGCACGCACTATCACCCGCCGCCGCCGCCTCTCCCCCCCTTCCCGTACACAACAACACAGCCAAAAAACACACTCACGACCCAAACATGACAACATGATGGCACGTGCATCGGCGCACACCCCCAACCAGTCACCGTCGACACAACCACACGCAAGGCACGGAAACCGGCGTCCTTCCACGTTGCCATCAAAGCAGCACAAACAACCACAGGAGGAACCACCAACAACAGCCGGCCGGCCGGCAACCACCAAACGCACATTCCCGCTCGCCACCACACACCTCTCGGCAGCCGTTTCGCAAAGACAAGACATGACGCGACATCATCGCATCACGGGCGACGCACGCACACCGACCCACTTTCCCCGCCCGTCTCTCTCTCTCTTTTTCTTCCGACGCCTTCGGCCGAGCACACACGTACGTGGCACAACGCCCAACACAGTCACACACAGTCGACAGGCGCACGCCCAGGCACGCAACGACGCAGCGCAGCAAAGGCGCCCGCGACACATACCTCCTCTCCCGTCTCGCCGCCGACCGCCAGCCAGCCACTCGCAATGTGCACTGGCCAACCGGACACACGTCCACCGCGCCGCCTCCGACCACCCGCCAGGGGGCGCTCACGTCCGCGACAACAGCGCGGCCCGCCGCCGGGCGGGCCCAGCCCGGCCCAGGCGGCGCGCGCTGCTCTGCACTCGGCGCGCCGCGCCCCACATCCTGCTGCAGACCGGGCTCGTCTCTCTGTACGCGTCTGCGTCTGCCCGCATCTCACCTTCCTGCGCATCGACACAACGAGGCCACGTGAGCAAACCCCCGTCACAACGCCACATCACGCACTGCCTTGTCGACCGCCTAAATGCACTCACCCACCAGCCATCCGCTTCGTCCTCTTCTTGCTTACTCGTTGTTCGTCGTCGTTGCTGCTGCACCAGCAGCAGCGGCGGCGGCGGCGGCAGCGCACACAGCCCCAGCCGGCCGCATCCGAGGGGGCCCCGCCGCCAGCGTCGCCTCCTTGGGCACAGGTGCGGTGCTGTGGCCGCCCATCCAACCGCATTTGCTGGCCGTCCCAGCCGCCAGGCAGGCGTTCCCACTGCCGCGCACCGCCTCTGCTGCAGAAGACGAACAAACGAAACGTACAAACATACACGCGCCCGAAGCGTGGCCACACACGGACGGGACCGACAGGCTCCAAGGCGACCAAACGATGGAAACACAAACACAAAAACAAAAGACACGCGAGCGAGCGGGCGAGCACGCAAGCAGTCGCCTCGCCTCTGTCCTCCCGCCCCCGCCCTTCTCCCCACCACATGCCCACAAACACCACCGCCTGCCCGCATCTCCACATTCGCCCCCTCCATTTGTTCCCTTGCGTTCGTTCGTTCCTTCCTTCCATGTGTCTGCGTGCGCGGCGCCTCTCCAACATCCGCCGTCCGTCCCGTTTTCGCCGTACCACACGCCACCGTCGGCGCCGCCTCGCCTCGCCTCCTCCCAGGCCACCACCGCCGCCGCCCCTGTCCGCCCCGCACACCACCATACACCGCTGCTTGTCCTGGCCGTTGCCACCAAAGGCGCCAGCCGCAAACCGCGCCAAACGCCGCAGCGCGCGTGCGTCCTTCCTTCCTTCCTTCCTTCCTTGCTTGCTTGCTTGCTTGCTTCTCCGTGCCGACGCTGCCTCTATTCCCGCACTGCGCGTACCGGAGTGACACGCGCACCCCCCTCGCGAACGCACGACTCATTGTCCTTGTTGTTTCTCCTCTTTCTTACGTCTTTGTTTCTTGTTTTTTTTTTTTGTTTTGTTTTTGTTTTTTCTTTTTCCTCCCACCGCCGCATGTGACACAATGGCCTCCCTCCCCCTTTCGTTCGTTGTCGCCGCTTTGTTTCTCTTTCCCATTGGTGCACGTCCGACGCGCTCCATTTCCACCACACCACGGCCATCGGCCTCCTCAACGGGCAGGCGCAGTGTGCCATTCTCCGGCGCCCAAGCACACCGCGCGGCTCGCTCTCCTCGCCCCCACGCCACGCCACGCCACGCCACGCCACGCCACGCCACGCCACGCCACGCCACGCCACGCAGCACAAATGCTGCCGTCTCGCAACACGACACACGGTGCGCACACCCCCGACCGCGCGGCTCTTAAAAGGCATGGCACCGGCGACATGCGCCGCCCCGGCCCGCACCCGTCGTCTCACGTTCACTGCCGGCCGCGTCTGCGGCTACAACCGCACCACAACAACGGTCCCCTCCCGGCAACACATTTGTTGCACAAACACAACCGCCGAGCGCAGCGCGAGCCACCCACACGCGCCCTCCCCGTCTTTAAAGCCTCCGCGTCTCCTTTCTCCTTTCGCGCCCCCTCCCATCTCCCGAATATGCCAGCAGCGGTGCCACTACCGCGAAACGGACACGCCTTCCGGGCCACATGCAAGGGCACGCCCACCACCAACTACTGCCATATTCGCGGACGCAGTTAGGCAACACGCAACGCACTCTCTCTCCACCTACTTTCACTCTCTCTCTCTCTCTCGTCCCTTCTCTTTAAAACACACAAACCAACCAACCAACCACGGCTAACACACTTTTTCGCGACACCTTTGACTGCCGTGACGGCAGCTATCGACCTTCTAAACACACACACACACACCCACCCACCCCTACATACACACCCTTCGCTACACCGGACAACAACAGCGTACACAACAGGAGGGCACACGAAACGGCAGGCAAGGGCAAGGCATTCTCATAGATTCCTCCTCCGAGCCATGTCGGCGAACGCTTTTTTTTTCATCCGGGAAGGCAATGCAATTCAGCCGTCGCCACGGCCGACACTTGCAGCCGCGCCGTAAACGCCTCTCAGTGCGGCTGCAATGCACGGGAACGTTCCGCTGCTATAGACAGCGCCTCTCCGTTTTTCCCTGCTTCGTTTTCCGGTGATTGCTTCTCCATTTTGTTTGTTTGTTTTATTACTTTCCGTTCCCCTCCTCCACCATTGTTTCCGTCCCCAACAGTTTTGCTCATTCCACACGTTCTGCCCAGACACGACACTCGACCGATCAAAGGTCAGCCTTTCGTCACCGTTCGCGGCGCCGACGGTGCCACAGTGCGACTGGTGTTCACACCGACACGTTGCCATGACGCCGGTGTATCGCGCCGATATTGACAGTTACTCAGAGCCGCCGGATCGGATCACATCACCGACACACCTGCCATTTCACACCGGGGGACACAGACCAACGAAACGCGTGTACGCCCATAGCCTCACGCTTACTGTACTCAACCGAACACACGTGCACCTTGAATGACGTGCGTGCGCACAACAGTCCAATCAATCATCAGTCAAACTGCAAGAAACGGCTATCATCACAAATCAAGGGCAACCGTGCGTGTCGCCTACCCCACCCGCCCGTACATTTCTTGGCGACATCGTAATGGATATGCATGATAGTACGACACGTCCATTTAAAACGTCAACCAACACACCAACGCGCCGTACAGCAAAGGGAATAGTCGACGGCAACACAACATTTCACCCTCGCCATCATGTATGATGTGACAACAGACACCCGCAGACGGCCGTAACGGTGACAGCCAACAATCAATCAATCGCGAGGACTTTCAATTGCAGTCACGTGACTAACCGGGCAGACGGAGACAAAGAAATGAATCAGCGCCACAGACAGCACCAACACCTCCTATCTATCTATCTATCTATCTATCTATCTATCTATCTATCTATGTGTCGACAAACAACCACGCCAGGACTCGTGCACGCATTCCACGTCACACCGGCGGCAACCAAACCCTCGCGGCCGTACCCCAGTAACCACAACCACATTCGAGACCACACCACCAGCTGCCTCGCAACCACAACCAAACCGGGTAGCTATGCCGCCCCCCTCTCACACACACACACACACACACACACACACAAACAATTCCGCTCTTCCCGCAAAGGCAATTTGGTGGCCCTGAAAAGGGCCGTTTTGCCGCTCTCGCAACGGAGGGAGCTTCCTTCCTTCCAAGAGCCGAAGTAACAACCTCCCCTCCTTACTTGGAGCTCGTGTACTTGGTCACCGCCTTCGTGCCCTCGCTCACGGCGTGCTTGGCCAGCTCGCCAGGCAGCAAGAGCCGCACAGCCGTCTGGATCTCGCGGGACGTGATGGTCGAGCGCTTGTTGTAGTGCGCCAGGCGAGACGCCTCGGCCGCAATGCGCTCGAAAATGTCGTTCACGAAGCTGTTCATGATGCTCATCGCCTTCGACGAGATGCCCGTGTCGGGGTGCACCTGCTTCAGCACCTTGTAGATGTAGATGGCATAGCTCTCCTTCCTCTTGCGCTTCTTCTTCTTGTCGCCCTTCGAAATGTTCTTCTGCGCCTTGCCGGCCTTCTTGGCGGCCTTCCCGCTAGTCTTGGGCGGCATCTCGAACGTACAACAACAAGCAGCAAGCGCTCCGCTCTAGTCAGCGTCTCCCCACACAGTGGCACCCGCCGCTACCGCAACACCGCACCTTTACCAGCTCGCCCTGTTGCGGCCGCCGACCAATGGGGCGCGCGCGCAACCGGCCGCCGCACCCGAGCCCATAAAGGGACCCCCACCCCGCCGCCGCCGGCACACGCACGCACTCCGCTGCTCGACTCGCTGCGGCTCGCACCGTTACGGTTACGTGTTTCACGCTTACGCCACTAGCCAAACGCCATGTCCGGACGCGGAAAGGGAGGCAAAGTCAAGGGCAAGTCAAAGTCCCGCTCAAGCAGGGCTGGGCTCCAGTTCCCGGTCGGCAGAATCCACCGCCTCCTGCGCAAGGGAAACTACGCCGAGCGCGTCGGCGCCGGGGCGCCCGTCTACCTCGCCGCCGTCATGGAGTACCTCGCGGCTGAGGTGCTCGAGCTGGCCGGAAACGCGGCCCGCGACAACAAGAAGACGCGCATCATCCCGCGCCACCTGCAGCTCGCCATCCGCAACGACGAGGAGCTCAACAAGCTCTTGTCGGGCGTCACCATCGCACAGGGTGGTGTCCTGCCCAACATCCAGGCCGTCCTGCTGCCAAAGAAGACCGAGAAGAAGGCCTAAACAGGGACCGCGGCGCTGCGCTTGCGTGCTCCCTGCACGCAAACGCAAACGCGCCTTTGCCTTGCCGGCTCGCCTCACAACAATCGGCCCTTTTCAGGGCCACCACACAAACCTACGTCCAAAGCAAAGTTTCCGTCGTCCTCGCCGCACTTTACAACAACGTCCACAGTCATTCATTCGCAGCCGGCGCCGGCGCACGTCCGCCATCTTGTCCACAGCCCGTGTGGCCGAACACACACACACATTTTTTCTGCACCCCTCCACGCACGCACAGTCGCGTTCCAAACAACGACAACGACATCAATACACCAATAATGTGATGTGATCATTGTTAATATGTTCATAATTAAAAGAGCGCGCGCGACACACACACAGCGCGTAACGGCCCGACGACGGACGACACGCGGGGCCGCCGCGCGCGCTCTCCAAACACACAGGCACAGCACAAACCAAACCAAACAGCTGATCCGATCGATGGTCCCGGCCCGCGCCACAAACAAACCACGCACACACCGGACTCAGCCGCGCCCTCCCGCATCCATCACACACACACGTCACGTCGAATCTCCAAACGGAACGCACGCACGCAAAGCAACAGAGGCGCACAACAACAACAAACACAGAGGCAGGCAGGCAACACAGACCCTTTCGCACTTTTCAATTTCCGAACAGTGTGGTGGCCCTGAAAAGGGCCGTTTTTCGTCTCTCCCACCAAGCACGGGCAACGGCACGGCCGCGGGAAGGCCACAGCACAGCACACCGGCTGCCTGCCTAACCGCCGAAACCGTACAGGGTGCGCCCCTGCCTCTTCAGGGCGTACACCACGTCCATGGCCGTCACAGTCTTGCGCTTGGCGTGCTCAGTGTACGTCACCGCGTCGCGGATCACGTTCTCCAGGAACACCTTCAGCACTCCGCGGGTCTCCTCGTAGATCAGACCAGAGATGCGCTTCACGCCGCCCCTGCGAGCCAGGCGGCGGATGGCGGGCTTCGTGATGCCCTGGATGTTGTCGCGCAACACCTTGCGGTGCCGCTTGGCGCCACCCTTCCCCAGCCCCTTTCCTCCCTTGCCGCGGCCTGTCATTCTTCCTCCTCCTCAAGCAAAAAAAGCACAAGCGGCAGCTCCTCACCCGGCGCTAGCGAGTCGGCTACGGTGCGCCGTGAGCGCGCGCCGCCCCCCTATATAGACTCTGGCCCGCCCTCCCCCCACCACGCGCACCGAGGGCATATAAGCGCAGCGCGGGCCCGCGCGGGCCCGTTGTCAAGGCAGCACCGGACGCTTCGCTACCGCACGCACCGCTAACCGCTATGGCCCGCACAAAGCAAACGGCCCGCAAGTCCACCGGCGGAAAGGCGCCGCGCAAACAGCTCGCCACCAAGGCGGCGAGGAAGAGCGCGCCCGCCACCGGCGGCGTCAAGAAGCCCCACCGCTACAGGCCGGGCACCGTCGCCCTGCGAGAAATCAGGCGCTACCAGAAGAGCACAGAGCTGCTCATCCGCAAGCTGCCGTTCCAGCGCCTAGTGCGCGAGATCGCCCAGGACTTCAAGACCGACCTGCGCTTCCAGAGCTCCGCAGTCATGGCCCTGCAGGAGGCCAGCGAGGCCTACCTCGTCGGCCTCTTCGAAGACACCAACCTGTGCGCAATCCACGCCAAGCGCGTCACCATCATGCCCAAGGACATCCAGCTCGCGCGCCGCATCCGCGGCGAGCGCGCCTAAACCGCTTAGCCGCGGCACGGCACCGCACGCGCGCAACACAAAAACGGCCCTTTTCAGGGCCACTAACATCTCTCCGTCGCGAGCAAAACTTTTGTCGGTCTTGCCGCCCAGCCTCTCTCTCTAGCCCCGTTAAAACAACCACCACAATTCCCACCCTCCCGTCCACAGCCGCTCTCGCCAACAATCACATTCGACGTCATCAACACCCCACCCCCTTCAGTACACACACACACACACACACACACACAAACAAACAGCCGGACGACGTCACCCACGGGTGGCTGGCCGCCGCCGTCTCCGAGGCGCCACCGCGCCTTCCCAATTCCCGCCGGCCACTTCCACGTCTCAACGTCTCCCTTTCAGAGACAGAGGACACACACAC
>NW_026045781.1:0-2500 GCF_023898315.1 Schistocerca nitens
TACCACAGTTATCCAAGTAACGTGGGTACGATCTAAGGAACCATAACTGATTTAATGAGCCATTCGCGGTTTCACCTTAATGCGGCTTGTACTGAGACATGCATGGCTTAATCTTTGAGACAAGCATATGACTACTGGCAGGATCAACCAGGGAGCTGCGTCAACTAGAGCTGAGCAGCCGGCCGCCCGGGAGTGTGTCCCGGGGGCCCGCGCGAACACACAAGCGTCCGCTCAATTATTCTGCAAACAGGAGGAGGCTGGGCTCCCCTGCACGATACACCTCGAAACCCTCTCAGGTCCCGGCGGCGCGCAGCGCCGTCCTAAGTACTTGGTCGGGTTCGAGAGAGGCGCAATCGCCCGGAGATAGGCGAGTAGACGCTTTCAGTGCGACCACCCGTGCTCCCAACTGAGCTTGCCGCTGCCGACAGAGGCCCGGGAGCGTGCTGTCGTGGTGTTGCCGGCGGGAGACAACACGCGGCCACAAACAGTGACCGGGCAGCTCCAACGCCAGCGCCACAGAGGGGCAGAGCCCCACTTGGGTGCCAAAGCGAACTCTCCCAGCACAGCGCACGCGCCAACACATCCGCACAGCTGCGATACAAACCACCTGCGAGAACCGCGGGGGCGACCGAGCAGCAGACGGCGTCGCGGCGCCGAGTGCCGGGCGGCGGCGCATCCTCAACGCACACAGTCCTCAATCGGACCAGCACACTGCAGATGTCCACCGCGCTTCGCACCGGGCCCGGGAGGACCCACTTTGGCCGCACGGCGCCGCGCGCTGGGTGCGCCGGCACGCAGATGCGCCGCCTGCCGCGTCCGTCAGCCGGCGCGCCTGCCACTGGGCGCCCCCACCAGCCGGCTGCCGCGCGTGCGCCCACGCAGCGCGCGGCCAGCACGCCGGGCGCCCCCCCCTCACCGGCCGGGGACGGTCCCACCCAGCCACCGCCGCGTATCGCTTCATACCCACATGCCCACTCACGTTCGTGGGTATGACGGGTGTCGCTGAAGCAACCGGTTAATACCTGTACCGATCGTCGATATCAACGATTCACCTCCAGCGCGAACAACCGCGCAACAACGGATTTCCAGTTCATTTGCGTAACTTGGGCAGCAAACGTAGACATCCATCTACATTTGCGACTTCTACGAGTCTTGCATGCCTGGATGTTGTGTGTCACGACGCACTCCATCAGCATACATACACGCTGCGACGTGTGCACGAAAGAACACGTGGAAGGTGGCCAGCGTACGTATACGAATGCCATTGCACAGCTGCGAAGCGCATTCAACACGCGAACTCCTGACCGACGAGCTAGAGGTGACAGGAGGGGAGGGGGGGGCGGGGGCGATATACGTCCTATTGCAGTACACAATACAGTGGATAGCGGGACCATGTGGAAAGTAAGCAACACTCGCAAGATGTGAGGGTACGCACCGTAAAATGAATCAATACGCAGAACACCACAGTGTGCGCGAAGTGAACTATGTTGAGATGGTTGCAATTAGGCAACGCTACACGAATTCCTAGAGTCATATAACTAACAATTACAGGGCAGGTTAGGGCGCAACGTGGGTTAGGTTAGGGCCCAACGTGGGTTAGGTTAGGGCCCAACGTGGGTTAGGTTAGGGCGCAACTTGGGTTAGGTTAGGGCGCAACTTGGGTTAGGTTAGGGCGCAACTTGGGTTAGGTTAGGGCGCAACTTGGGTTAGGTTAGGGCGCAACTTGGGTTAGGTTAGGGCGCAACTTGGGTTAGGTTAGGGCGCAACTTGGGTTAGGTTAGGGCGCAACTTGGGTTAGGTTAGGGCGCAACTTGGGTTAGGTTAGGGCGCAACTTGGGTTAGGTTAGGGCGCAACTTGGGTTAGGTTAGGGCGCAACTTGGGTTAGGTTAGGGCGCAACTTGGGTTAGGTTAGGGCGCAACTTGGGTTAGGTTAGGGCGCAACTTGGGTTAGGTTAGGGCGCAACTTGGGTTAGGTTAGGGCGCAACTTGGGTTAGGTTAGGGCGCAACTTGGGTTAGGTTAGGGCGCAACTTGGGTTAGGTTAGGGCGCAACTTGGGTTAGGTTAGGGCGCAACTTGGGTTAGGTTAGGGCGCAACTTGGGTTAGGTTAAGGCGCAACTTGGGTTAGGTTAAGGCGCAACTTGGGTTAGGTTAAGGCGCAACTTGGGTTAGGTTAAGGCAGAAGTTGGGTTAGGTTAAGGCAGAAGTTGGGTTAGGTTAAGGCAGAAGTTGGGTTAGGTTAAGGCAGAAGTTGGGTTAGGTTAAGGCAGAAGTTGGGTTAGGTTAAGGCAGAAGTTGGGTTAGGTTAAGGCAGAAGTTGGGTTAGGTTAAGGCAGAAGTTGGGTTAGGTTAAGGCAGAAGTTGGGTTAGGTTAAGGCAGAAGTTGGGTTAGGTTAAGGCAGAAGTTGGGTTAGGTTAAGGCAGAAGTTGGGTTAGGTTAAGGCAGAAGTTGGGTTAGGTTAAGGCAGAAGTTGGGTTAGGTTAAGGCAGAAGTTGGGTT
>NW_026045781.1:12500-15000 GCF_023898315.1 Schistocerca nitens
TGCCGCGCGTGCGCCCACGCAGCGCGCGGCCAGCACGCCGGGCGCCCCCCCCTCACCGGCCGGGGACGGTCCCACCCAGCCACCGCCGCGTATCGCTTCATACCCACATGCCCACTCACGTTCGTGGGTATGACGGGTGTCGCTGAAGCAACCGGTTAATACCTGTACCGATCGTCGATATCAACGATTCACCTCCAGCGCGAACAACCGCGCAACAACGGATTTCCAGTTCATTTGCGTAACTTGGGCAGCAAACGTAGACATCCATCTACATTTGCGACTTCTACGAGTCTTGCATGCCTGGATGTTGTGTGTCACGACGCACTCCATCAGCATACATACACGCTGCGACGTGTGCACGAAAGAACACGTGGAAGGTGGCCAGCGTACGTATACGAATGCCATTGCACAGCTGCGAAGCGCATTCAACACGCGAACTCCTGACCGACGAGCTAGAGGTGACAGGAGGGGAGGGGGGGGCGGGGGCGATATACGTCCTATTGCAGTACACAATACAGTGGATAGCGGGACCATGTGGAAAGTAAGCAACACTCGCAAGATGTGAGGGTACGCACCGTAAAATGAATCAATACGCAGAACACCACAGTGTGCGCGAAGTGAACTATGTTGAGATGGTTGCAATTAGGCAACGCTACACGAATTCCTAGAGTCATATAACTAACAATTACAGGGCAGGTTAGGGCGCAACGTGGGTTAGGTTAGGGCCCAACGTGGGTTAGGTTAGGGCCCAACGTGGGTTAGGTTAGGGCCCAACGTGGGTTAGGTTAGGGCGCAACTTGGGTTAGGTTAGGGCGCAACTTGGGTTAGGTTAGGGCGCAACTTGGGTTAGGTTAGGGCGCAACTTGGGTTAGGTTAGGGCGCAACTTGGGTTAGGTTAGGGCGCAACTTGGGTTAGGTTAGGGCGCAACTTGGGTTAGGTTAGGGCGCAACTTGGGTTAGGTTAGGGCGCAACTTGGGTTAGGTTAGGGCGCAACTTGGGTTAGGTTAGGGCGCAACTTGGGTTAGGTTAGGGCGCAACTTGGGTTAGGTTAGGGCGCAACTTGGGTTAGGTTAGGGCGCAACTTGGGTTAGGTTAGGGCGCAACTTGGGTTAGGTTAGGGCGCAACTTGGGTTAGGTTAGGGCGCAACTTGGGTTAGGTTAGGGCGCAACTTGGGTTAGGTTAGGGCGCAACTTGGGTTAGGTTAAGGCGCAACTTGGGTTAGGTTAAGGCGCAACTTGGGTTAGGTTAAGGCGCAACTTGGGTTAGGTTAAGGCGCAACTTGGGTTAGGTTAAGGCGCAACTTGGGTTAGGTTAAGGCAGAAGTTGGGTTAGGTTAAGGCAGAAGTTGGGTTAGGTTAAGGCAGAAGTTGGGTTAGGTTAAGGCAGAAGTTGGGTTAGGTTAAGGCAGAAGTTGGGTTAGGTTAAGGCAGAAGTTGGGTTAGGTTAAGGCAGAAGTTGGGTTAGGTTAAGGCAGAAGTTGGGTTAGGTTAAGGCAGAAGTTGGGTTAGGTTAAGGCAGAAGTTGGGTTAGGTTAAGGCAGAAGTTGGGTTAGGTTAAGGCAGAAGTTGGGTTAGGTTAAGGCAGAAGTTGGGTTAGGTTAAGGCAGAAGTTGGGTTAGGTTAAGGCAGAAGTTGGGTTAGGTTAAGGCAGAAGTTGGGTTAGGTTAAGGCAGAAGTTGGGTAAGGTTAAGGCAGAAGTTGGGTTAGGTTAAGGCAGAAGTTGGGTTAGGTTAAGGCAGAAGTTGGGTTAGGTTAAGGCAGAAGTTGGGTTAGGTTAAGGCAGAAGTTGGGTTAGGTTAAGGCAGAAGTTGGGTTAGGTTAAGGCAGAAGTTGGGTTAGGTTAAGGCAGAAGTTGGGTTAGGTTAAGGCAGAAGTTGGGTTAGGTTGTGGGGTGGCGAGGTTCGTTGATAGTGATGGTAGTAAGTGGACGCCTGAGGCACTATCAGATATGTCACGTCAGTTGCACTTGTGGCTCATGGCAGGTGGCGCGCCCGTTCTGTGTTTGTGGCAAAGGAGTGGCACACCTGTGTCTTTCATTCCTGCCATTGTTTATGTGCTGTGAGATGCGGCAGTGTGGTGCTGTTGGGTGCACCCCTGTGTAGGACATGTGTGGGTGTTGGTGGCGTATCTGAGCAATGGTGGTTGTAGGAAGAGTGGGATATTCAGTTTTCTGGTTCGACGTCCCGGTCTGGTTATCATAGTGTGGATGGTGTACTGTGGCCGAGAGGATGCACTGGATGTTGTTCCATGCTGGTACTTAGATGTTGTGTCTGCGTCTGTTACATGCATAGACTAGTGGGTGATGGAGTGTGTGGGTGACGTGTGGTTGACATTGTGTGCACAGACGTTCAGCATGTATAGGGACAGTTGTATGTGTTATCTGTATTCCGATGACTGCGCGTATTACTAAGCACCGCCGTGTATAAGCTTAATGTATGTATAGTCAATGCCTGTTCTATCTCTGTACAGTAGTAGCGGTGCGACTGCACTAGCTAGCTA
>NW_026045781.1:22500-27500 GCF_023898315.1 Schistocerca nitens
TTCACCTCTAACGTCGCAATACGAATGCCCCCGCCTGTCCCTATTAATCATTACCTCGGGTTCCGAAAACCAACAAAATAGAACCGAGGTCCTATTCCATTATTCCATGCACACAGTATTCAGGCGGGCTTGCCTGCTTTAAGCACTCTAATTTGTTCAAAGTAAACGTGCCGGCCCACCGAGACACTCAATAAAGAGCACCCTGGTAGGATTTCAACGGGGTCCGCCTCGGGACGCACGAGCACGCACGAGGCGGTCGCACGCCTTCGGCTCGCCCCACCGGCAGGACGTCCCACGATACATGCCAGTTAAACACCGACGGGCGGTGAACCAACAGCGTGGGACACAAATCCAACTACGAGCTTTTTAACCGCAACAACTTTAATATACGCTATTGGAGCTGGAATTACCGCGGCTGCTGGCACCAGACTTGCCCTCCAATAGATACTCGTTAAAGGATTTAAAGTGTACTCATTCCGATTACGGGGCCTCGGATGAGTCCCGTATCGTTATTTTTCGTCACTACCTCCCCGTGCCGGGAGTGGGTAATTTGCGCGCCTGCTGCCTTCCTTGGATGTGGTAGCCGTTTCTCAGGCTCCCTCTCCGGAATCGAACCCTGATTCCCCGTTACCCGTTACAACCATGGTAGGCGCAGAACCTACCATCGACAGTTGATAAGGCAGACATTTGAAAGATGCGTCGCCGGTACGAAGACCGTGCGATCAGCCCAAAGTTATTCAGAGTCACCAAGGCAAACGGACCGGACGAGCCGACCGATTGGTTTTGATCTAATAAAAGCGTCCCTTCCATCTCTGGTCGGGACTCTGTTTGCATGTATTAGCTCTAGAATTACCACAGTTATCCAAGTAACGTGGGTACGATCTAAGGAACCATAACTGATTTAATGAGCCATTCGCGGTTTCACCTTAATGCGGCTTGTACTGAGACATGCATGGCTTAATCTTTGAGACAAGCATATGACTACTGGCAGGATCAACCAGGGAGCTGCGTCAACTAGAGCTGAGCAGCCGGCCGCCCGGGAGTGTGTCCCGGGGGCCCGCGCGAACACGCAAGCGTCCGCTCAATTATTCTGCAAACAGGAGGAGGCTGGGCTCCCCTGCACGATACACCTCGAAACCCTCTCAGGTCCCGGCGGCGCGCAGCGCCGTCCTAAGTACTTGGTCGGGTTCGAGAGAGGCGCAATCGCCCGGAGATAGGCGAGTAGACGCTTTCAGTGCGACCACCCGTGCTCCCAACTGAGCTTGCCGCTGCCGACAGAGGCCCGGGAGCGTGCTGTCGTGGTGTTGCCGGCGGGAGACAACACGCGGCCACAAACAGTGACCGGGCAGCTCCAACGCCAGCGCCACAGAGGGGCAGAGCCCCACTTGGGTGCCAAAGCGAACTCTCCCAGCACAGCGCACGCGCCAACACATCCGCACAGCTGCGATACAAACCACCTGCGAGAACCGCGGGGGCGACCGAGCAGCAGACGGCGTCGCGGCGCCGAGTGCCGGGCGGCGGCGCATCCTCAACGCACACAGTCCTCAATCGGACCAGCACACTGCAGATGTCCACCGCGCTTCGCACCGGGCCCGGGAGGACCCACTTTGGCCGCACGGCGCCGCGCGCTGGGTGCGCCGGCACGCAGATGCGCCGCCTGCCGCGTCCGTCAGCCGGCGCGCCTGCCACTGGGCGCCCCCACCAGCCGGCTGCCGCGCGTGCGCCCACGCAGCGCGCGGCCAGCACGCCGGGCGCCCCCCCCTCACCGGCCGGGGACGGTCCCACCCAGCCACCGCCGCGTATCGCTTCATACCCACATGCCCACTCACGTTCGTGGGTATGACGGGTGTCGCTGAAGCAACCGGTTAATACCTGTACCGATCGTCGATATCAACGATTCACCTCCAGCGCGAACAACCGCGCAACAACGGATTTCCAGTTCATTTGCGTAACTTGGGCAGCAAACGTAGACATCCATCTACATTTGCGACTTCTACGAGTCTTGCATGCCTGGATGTTGTGTGTCACGACGCACTCCATCAGCATACATACACGCTGCGACGTGTGCACGAAAGAACACGTGGAAGGTGGCCAGCGTACGTATACGAATGCCATTGCACAGCTGCGAAGCGCATTCAACACGCGAACTCCTGACCGACGAGCTAGAGGTGACAGGAGGGGAGGGGGGGGCGGGGGCGATATACGTCCTATTGCAGTACACAATACAGTGGATAGCGGGACCATGTGGAAAGTAAGCAACACTCGCAAGATGTGAGGGTACGCACCGTAAAATGAATCAATACGCAGAACACCACAGTGTGCGCGAAGTGAACTATGTTGAGATGGTTGCAATTAGGCAACGCTACACGAATTCCTAGAGTCATATAACTAACAATTACAGGGCAGGTTAGGGCGCAACGTGGGTTAGGTTAGGGCCCAACGTGGGTTAGGTTAGGGCCCAACGTGGGTTAGGTTAGGGCCCAACGTGGGTTAGGTTAGGGCGCAACTTGGGTTAGGTTAGGGCGCAACTTGGGTTAGGTTAGGGCGCAACTTGGGTTAGGTTAGGGCGCAACTTGGGTTAGGTTAGGGCGCAACTTGGGTTAGGTTAGGGCGCAACTTGGGTTAGGTTAGGGCGCAACTTGGGTTAGGTTAGGGCGCAACTTGGGTTAGGTTAGGGCGCAACTTGGGTTAGGTTAGGGCGCAACTTGGGTTAGGTTAGGGCGCAACTTGGGTTAGGTTAGGGCGCAACTTGGGTTAGGTTAGGGCGCAACTTGGGTTAGGTTAGGGCGCAACTTGGGTTAGGTTAGGGCGCAACTTGGGTTAGGTTAGGGCGCAACTTGGGTTAGGTTAGGGCGCAACTTGGGTTAGGTTAAGGCGCAACTTGGGTTAGGTTAAGGCGCAACTTGGGTTAGGTTAAGGCGCAACTTGGGTTAGGTTAAGGCGCAACTTGGGTTAGGTTAAGGCGCAACTTGGGTTAGGTTAAGGCAGAAGTTGGGTTAGGTTAAGGCAGAAGTTGGGTTAGGTTAAGGCAGAAGTTGGGTTAGGTTAAGGCAGAAGTTGGGTTAGGTTAAGGCAGAAGTTGGGTTAGGTTAAGGCAGAAGTTGGGTTAGGTTAAGGCAGAAGTTGGGTTAGGTTAAGGCAGAAGTTGGGTTAGGTTAAGGCAGAAGTTGGGTTAGGTTAAGGCAGAAGTTGGGTTAGGTTAAGGCAGAAGTTGGGTTAGGTTAAGGCAGAAGTTGGGTTAGGTTAAGGCAGAAGTTGGGTTAGGTTAAGGCAGAAGTTGGGTTAGGTTAAGGCAGAAGTTGGGTTAGGTTAAGGCAGAAGTTGGGTTAGGTTAAGGCAGAAGTTGGGTTAGGTTAAGGCAGAAGTTGGGTTAGGTTAAGGCAGAAGTTGGGTTAGGTTAAGGCAGAAGTTGGGTTAGGTTAAGGCAGAAGTTGGGTTAGGTTAAGGCAGAAGTTGGGTTAGGTTAAGGCAGAAGTTGGGTTAGGTTAAGGCAGAAGTTGGGTTAAGGGATGGTGTGTGTGTGGGGGGGGGGTGGGGTGGCGAGGTTCGTTGATAGTGATGGTAGTAAGTGGACGCCTGAGGCACTATCAGATATGTCACGTCAGTTGCACTTGTGGCTCATGGCAGGTGGCGCGCCCGTTCTGTGTTTGTGGCAAAGGAGTGGCACACCTGTGTCTTTCATTCCTGCCATTGTTTATGTGCTGTGAGATGCGGCAGTGTGGTGCTGTTGGGTGCACCCCTGTGTAGGACATGTGTGGGTGTTGGTGGCGTATCTGAGCAATGGTGGTTGTAGGAAGAGTGGGATATTCAGTTTTCTGGTTCGACGTCCCGGTCTGGTTATCATAGTGTGGATGGTGTACTGTGGCCGAGAGGATGCACTGGATGTTGTTCCATGCTGGTACTTAGATGTTGTGTCTGCGTCTGTTACATGCATAGACTAGTGGGTGATGGAGTGTGTGGGTGACGTGTGGTTGACATTGTGTGCACAGACGTTCAGCATGTATAGGGACAGTTGTATGTGTTATCTGTATTCCGATGACTGCGCGTATTACTAAGCACCGCCGTGTATAAGCTTAATGTATGTATAGTCAATGCCTGTTCTATCTCTGTACAGTAGTAGCGGTGCGACTGCACTAGCTAGCTACACCTCGCGGCATCGTCCCCCGGTGTATGGCATATGATTATAAACATTCTGTCTATTAGTCAAAACCGGTGGTGTGACTACGTCACATGTTTGAGGTGGGGGACGCAACACCGTGCCGGTGGGTCAGGGCTGCGAAACACTTTCCCCACACTGGGGGCTCGGACCCTCATTACTCGTCCGAGTAATATATTGCGGAGCGCACATAGCCATTGCCCAGAGTCTTTGCGACTGCGAGTGCAACGCCCACGGGGACCGACGTGGATGGGGCGGCCCATAGCTGATCGCTCAGCATCGGAATCCGTACAGTGAGCGACGCGGTCGCGCACAGACTTAGAGCACGTTTAGGGACAGCGGGAATGTCGAATATTGGATAAAACTCTTCATGAAACGCAAGATATAGGTGTGGATTGCAACTTACGAGTGCGGGAAACGTCCGCCGTTCATCCGCTGGACTTGCGATTTTGGTGGGTGGGGTGGGGCACGTACGGGTGCGGGTGGCGTGATTGTCGGTCGACGACTTCGTGGTGGACAGAGGATGCCGTCTTTGTGGGTGGCGTCGGACAATGTGTACTGTGCGCCCATCGATGTCGTATTCAGCTTGGCGTCTCATAGATGGCGGTATCGCCGTTGCAGGAGGCCTAGATGGCGTTATTGTTTGTGGTGCGCTCGACATGGTGGATGTAGTGTTGCCAGATTCGCGTAGATGGCTGTATTGCATGTGGTTTCGTCGTATTTTCATAGGTGGCGATGCTGTGTGGTTGGCGTTGTTGCGTTCACTTCCTGTAGATGGAGGTGTCGTATCTGGGCTGCATGTCAATGTAGTGTCGTCACATTCCGAGAGATGTCGTTCTTGTGC
>NW_026045781.1:35000-37500 GCF_023898315.1 Schistocerca nitens
AAAAAAAAAAAAATCTTTATTCAAATTCAAATTATTTCATACATCGTAACCCACCACCTAATACATTAGTGGGTCTTAAATCTACATTCCATTTCATTAACAATTAGCAGCATTATTAATTTCTATTCGGGACTCTGTTTGCATGTATTAGCTCTAGAATTACCACAGTTATCCAAGTAACGTGGGTACGATCTAAGGAACCATAACTGATTTAATGAGCCATTCGCGGTTTCACCTTAATGCGGCTTGTACTGAGACATGCATGGCTTAATCTTTGAGACAAGCATATGACTACTGGCAGGATCAACCAGGGAGCTGCGTCAACTAGAGCTGAGCAGCCGGCCGCCCGGGAGTGTGTCCCGGGGGCCCGCGCGAACACGCAAGCGTCCGCTCAATTATTCTGCAAACAGGAGGAGGCTGGGCTCCCCTGCACGATACACCTCGAAACCCTCTCAGGTCCCGGCGGCGCGCAGCGCCGTCCTAAGTACTTGGTCGGGTTCGAGAGAGGCGCAATCGCCCGGAGATAGGCGAGTAGACGCTTTCAGTGCGACCACCCGTGCTCCCAACTGAGCTTGCCGCTGCCGACAGAGGCCCGGGAGCGTGCTGTCGTGGTGTTGCCGGCGGGAGACAACACGCGGCCACAAACAGTGACCGGGCAGCTCCAACGCCAGCGCCACAGAGGGGCAGAGCCCCACTTGGGTGCCAAAGCGAACTCTCCCAGCACAGCGCACGCGCCAACACATCCGCACAGCTGCGATACAAACCACCTGCGAGAACCGCGGGGGCGACCGAGCAGCAGACGGCGTCGCGGCGCCGAGTGCCGGGCGGCGGCGCATCCTCAACGCACACAGTCCTCAATCGGACCAGCACACTGCAGATGTCCACCGCGCTTCGCACCGGGCCCGGGAGGACCCACTTTGGCCGCACGGCGCCGCGCGCTGGGTGCGCCGGCACGCAGATGCGCCGCCTGCCGCGTCCGTCAGCCGGCGCGCCTGCCACTGGGCGCCCCCACCAGCCGGCTGCCGCGCGTGCGCCCACGCAGCGCGCGGCCAGCACGCCGGGCGCCCCCCCCTCACCGGCCGGGGACGGTCCCACCCAGCCACCGCCGCGTATCGCTTCATACCCACATGCCCACTCACGTTCGTGGGTATGACGGGTGTCGCTGAAGCAACCGGTTAATACCTGTACCGATCGTCGATATCATCGATTCACCTCCAGCGCGAACAACCGCGCAACAACGGATTTCCAGTTCATTTGCGTAACTTGGGCAGCAAACGTAGACATCCATCTACATTTGCGACTTCTACGAGTCTTGCATGCCTGGATGTTGTGTGTCACGACGCACTCCATCAGCATACATACACGCTGCGACGTGTGCACGAAAGAACACGTGGAAGGTGGCCAGCGTACGTATACGAATGCCATTGCACAGCTGCGAAGCGCATTCAACACGCGAACTCCTGACCGACGAGCTAGAGGTGACAGGAGGGGAGGGGGGGGCGGGGGCGATATACGTCCTATTGCAGTACACAATACAGTGGATAGCGGGACCATGTGGAAAGTAAGCAACACTCGCAAGATGTGAGGGTACGCACCGTAAAATGAATCAATACGCAGAACACCACAGTGTGCGCGAAGTGAACTATGTTGAGATGGTTGCAATTAGGCAACGCTACACGAATTCCTAGAGTCATATAACTAACAATTACAGGGCAGGTTAGGGCGCAACGTGGGTTAGGTTAGGGCCCAACGTGGGTTAGGTTAGGGCCCAACTTGGGTTAGGTTAGGGCGCAACTTGGGTTAGGTTAGGGCGCAACTTGGGTTAGGTTAGGGCGCAACTTGGGTTAGGTTAGGGCGCAACTTGGGTTAGGTTAGGGCGCAACTTGGGTTAGGTTAGGGCGCAACTTGGGTTAGGTTAGGGCGCAACTTGGGTTAGGTTAGGGCGCAACTTGGGTTAGGTTAGGGCGCAACTTGGGTTAGGTTAGGGCGCAACTTGGGTTAGGTTAGGGCGCAACTTGGGTTAGGTTAGGGCGCAACTTGGGTTAGGTTAGGGCGCAACTTGGGTTAGGTTAGGGCGCAACTTGGGTTAGGTTAGGGCGCAACTTGGGTTAGGTTAGGGCGCAACTTGGGTTAGGTTAGGGCGCAACTTGGGTTAGGTTAGGGCGCAACTTGGGTTAGGTTAGGGCGCAACTTGGGTTAGGTTAGGGCGCAACTTGGGTTAGGTTAAGGCGCAACTTGGGTTAGGTTAAGGCGCAACTTGGGTTAGGTTAAGGCGCAACTTGGGTTAGGTTAAGGCGCAACTTGGGTTAGGTTAAGGCGCAACTTGGGTTAGGTTAAGGCAGAAGTTGGGTTAGGTTAAGGCAGAAGTTGGGTTAGGTTAAGGCAGAAGTTGGGTTAGGTTAAGGCAGAAGTTGGGTTAGGTTAAGGCAGAAGTTGGGTTAGGTTAAGGCAGAAGTTGGTTTAGGTTAAGGCAGAAGTTGGGTTAGGTTAAGGCAGAAGT
>NW_026045781.1:47500-50000 GCF_023898315.1 Schistocerca nitens
GCGAACTCTCCCAGCACAGCGCACGCGCCAACACATCCGCACAGCTGCGATACAAACCACCTGCGAGAACCGCGGGGGCGACCGAGCAGCAGACGGCGTCGCGGCGCCGAGTGCCGGGCGGCGGCGCATCCTCAACGCACACAGTCCTCAATCGGACCAGCACACTGCAGATGTCCACCGCGCTTCGCACCGGGCCCGGGAGGACCCACTTTGGCCGCACGGCGCCGCGCGCTGGGTGCGCCGGCACGCAGATGCGCCGCCTGCCGCGTCCGTCAGCCGGCGCGCCTGCCACTGGGCGCCCCCACCAGCCGGCTGCCGCGCGTGCGCCCACGCAGCGCGCGGCCAGCACGCCGGGCGCCCCCCCCTCACCGGCCGGGGACGGTCCCACCCAGCCACCGCCGCGTATCGCTTCATACCCACATGCCCACTCACGTTCGTGGGTATGACGGGTGTCGCTGAAGCAACCGGTTAATACCTGTACCGATCGTCGATATCAACGATTCACCTCCAGCGCGAACAACCGCGCAACAACGGATTTCCAGTTCATTTGCGTAACTTGGGCAGCAAACGTAGACATCCATCTACATTTGCGACTTCTACGAGTCTTGCATGCCTGGATGTTGTGTGTCACGACGCACTCCATCAGCATACATACACGCTGCGACGTGTGCACGAAAGAACACGTGGAAGGTGGCCAGCGTACGTATACGAATGCCATTGCACAGCTGCGAAGCGCATTCAACACGCGAACTCCTGACCGACGAGCTAGAGGTGACAGGAGGGGAGGGGGGGGCGGGGGCGATATACGTCCTATTGCAGTACACAATACAGTGGATAGCGGGACCATGTGGAAAGTAAGCAACACTCGCAAGATGTGAGGGTACGCACCGTAAAATGAATCAATACGCAGAACACCACAGTGTGCGCGAAGTGAACTATGTTGAGATGGTTGCAATTAGGCAACGCTACACGAATTCCTAGAGTCATATAACTAACAATTACAGGGCAGGTTAGGGCGCAACGTAGGTTAGGTTAGGGCGCAACGTGGGTTAGGTTAGGGCCCAACGTGGGTTAGGTTAGGGCCCAACGTGGGTTAGGTTAGGGCCCAACGTGGGTTAGGTTAGGGCCCAACGTGGGTTAGGTTAGGGCCCAACGTGGGTTAGGTTAAGGCGCAACTTGGGTTAGGTTAAGGCGCAACTTGGGTTAGGTTAGGGCGCAACTTGGGTTAGGTTAGGGCGCAACTTGGGTTAGGTTAGGGCGCAACTTGGGTTAGGTTAGGGCGCAACTTGGGTTAGGTTAGGGCGCAACTTGGGTTAGGTTAGGGCGCAACTTGGGTTAGGTTAGGGCGCAACTTGGGTTAGGTTAGGGCGCAACTTGGGTTAGGTTAGGGCGCAACTTGGGTTAGGTTAGGGCGCAACTTGGGTTAGGTTAGGGCGCAACTTGGGTTAGGTTAGGGCGCAACTTGGGTTAGGTTAAGGCGCAACTTGGGTTAGGTTAAGGCGCAACTTGGGTTAGGTTAAGGCGCAACTTGGGTTAGGTTAAGGCGCAACTTGGGTTAGGTTAAGGCGCAACTTGGGTTAGGTTAAGGCGCAACTTGGGTTAGGTTAAGGCAGAAGTTGGGTTAGGTTAAGGCAGAAGTTGGGTTAGGTTAAGGCAGAAGTTGGGTTAGGTTAAGGCAGAAGTTGGGTTAGGTTAAGGCAGAAGTTGGGTTAGGTTAAGGCAGAAGTTGGGTTAGGTTAAGGCAGAAGTTGGGTTAGGTTAAGGCAGAAGTTGGGTTAGGTTAAGGCAGAAGTTGGGTTAGGTTAAGGCAGAAGTTGGGTTAGGTTAAGGCAGAAGTTGGGTTAGGTTAAGGCAGAAGTTGGGTTAGGTTAAGGCAGAAGTTGGGTTAGGTTAAGGCAGAAGTTGGGTTAGGTTAAGGCAGAAGTTGGGTTAGGTTAAGGCAGAAGTTGGGTTAGGTTAAGGCAGAAGTTGGGTTAGGTTAAGGCAGAAGTTGGGTTAAGGGATGGTGTGTGTGGGGGGGGGTGGGGTGGCGAGGTTCGTTGATAGTGATGGTAGTAAGTGGACGCCTGAGGCACTATCAGATATGTCACGTCAGTTGCACTTGTGGCTCATGGCAGGTGGCGCGCCCGTTCTGTGTTTGTGGCAAAGGAGTGGCACACCTGTGTCTTTCATTCCTGCCATTGTTTATGTGCTGTGAGATGCGGCAGTGTGGTGCTGTTGGGTGCACCCCTGTGTAGGACATGTGTGGGTGTTGGTGGCGTATCTGAGCAATGGTGGTTGTAGGAAGAGTGGGATATTCAGTTTTCTGGTTCGACGTCCCGGTCTGGTTATCATAGTGTGGATGGTGTACTGTGGCCGAGAGGATGCACTGGATGTTGTTCCATGCTGGTACTTAGATGTTGTGTCTGCGTCTGTTACATGCATAGACTAGTGGGTGATGGAGTGTGTGGGTGACGTGTGGTTGACATTGTGTGCACAGACGTTCAGCATGTATAGGGAC
>NW_026045781.1:57500-62500 GCF_023898315.1 Schistocerca nitens
TATGGTTAGAACTAGGGCGGTATCTGATCGCCTTCGAACCTCTAACTTTCGTTCTTGATTAATGAAAACATACTTGGCAAATGCTTTCGCTTCTGTTCGTCTTGCGACGATCCAAGAATTTCACCTCTAACGTCGCAATACGAATGCCCCCGCCTGTCCCTATTAATCATTACCTCGGGTTCCGAAAACCAACAAAATAGAACCGAGGTCCTATTCCATTATTCCATGCACACAGTATTCAGGCGGGCTTGCCTGCTTTAAGCACTCTAATTTGTTCAAAGTAAACGTGCCGGCCCACCGAGACACTCAATAAAGAGCACCCTGGTAGGATTTCAACGGGGTCCGCCTCGGGACGCACGAGCACGCACGAGGCGGTCGCACGCCTTCGGCTCGCCCCACCGGCAGGACGTCCCACGATACATGCCAGTTAAACACCGACGGGCGGTGAACCAACAGCGTGGGACACAAATCCAACTACGAGCTTTTTAACCGCAACAACTTTAATATACGCTATTGGAGCTGGAATTACCGCGGCTGCTGGCACCAGACTTGCCCTCCAATAGATACTCGTTAAAGGATTTAAAGTGTACTCATTCCGATTACGGGGCCTCGGATGAGTCCCGTATCGTTATTTTTCGTCACTACCTCCCCGTGCCGGGAGTGGGTAATTTGCGCGCCTGCTGCCTTCCTTGGATGTGGTAGCCGTTTCTCAGGCTCCCTCTCCGGAATCGAACCCTGATTCCCCGTTACCCGTTACAACCATGGTAGGCGCAGAACCTACCATCGACAGTTGATAAGGCAGACATTTGAAAGATGCGTCGCCGGTACGAAGACCGTGCGATCAGCCCAAAGTTATTCAGAGTCACCAAGGCAAACGGACCGGACGAGCCGACCGATTGGTTTTGATCTAATAAAAGCGTCCCTTCCATCTCTGGTCGGGACTCTGTTTGCATGTATTAGCTCTAGAATTACCACAGTTATCCAAGTAACGTGGGTACGATCTAAGGAACCATAACTGATTTAATGAGCCATTCGCGGTTTCACCTTAATGCGGCTTGTACTGAGACATGCATGGCTTAATCTTTGAGACAAGCATATGACTACTGGCAGGATCAACCAGGGAGCTGCGTCAACTAGAGCTGAGCAGCCGGCCGCCCGGGAGTGTGTCCCGGGGGCCCGCGCGAACACGCAAGCGTCCGCTCAATTATTCTGCAAACAGGAGGAGGCTGGGCTCCCCTGCACGATACACCTCGAAACCCTCTCAGGTCCCGGCGGCGCGCAGCGCCGTCCTAAGTACTTGGTCGGGTTCGAGAGAGGCGCAATCGCCCGGAGATAGGCGAGTAGACGCTTTCAGTGCGACCACCCGTGCTCCCAACTGAGCTTGCCGCTGCCGACAGAGGCCCGGGAGCGTGCTGTCGTGGTGTTGCCGGCGGGAGACAACACGCGGCCACAAACAGTGACCGGGCAGCTCCAACGCCAGCGCCACAGAGGGGCAGAGCCCCACTTGGGTGCCAAAGCGAACTCTCCCAGCACAGCGCACGCGCCAACACATCCGCACAGCTGCGATACAAACCACCTGCGAGAACCGCGGGGGCGACCGAGCAGCAGACGGCGTCGCGGCGCCGAGTGCCGGGCGGCGGCGCATCCTCAACGCACACAGTCCTCAATCGGACCAGCACACTGCAGATGTCCACCGCGCTTCGCACCGGGCCCGGGAGGACCCACTTTGGCCGCACGGCGCCGCGCGCTGGGTGCGCCGGCACGCAGATGCGCCGCCTGCCGCGTCCGTCAGCCGGCGCGCCTGCCACTGGGCGCCCCCACCAGCCGGCTGCCGCGCGTGCGCCCACGCAGCGCGCGGCCAGCACGCCGGGCGCCCCCCCCTCACCGGCCGGGGACGGTCCCACCCAGCCACCGCCGCGTATCGCTTCATACCCACATGCCCACTCACGTTCGTGGGTATGACGGGTGTCGCTGAAGCAACCGGTTAATACCTGTACCGATCGTCGATATCAACGATTCACCTCCAGCGCGAACAACCGCGCAACAACGGATTTCCAGTTCATTTGCGTAACTTGGGCAGCAAACGTAGACATCCATCTACATTTGCGACTTCTACGAGTCTTGCATGCCTGGATGTTGTGTGTCACGACGCACTCCATCAGCATACATACACGCTGCGACGTGTGCACGAAAGAACACGTGGAAGGTGGCCAGCGTACGTATACGAATGCCATTGCACAGCTGCGAAGCGCATTCAACACGCGAACTCCTGACCGACGAGCTAGAGGTGACAGGAGGGGAGGGGGGGGCGGGGGCGATATACGTCCTATTGCAGTACACAATACAGTGGATAGCGGGACCATGTGGAAAGTAAGCAACACTCGCAAGATGTGAGGGTACGCACCGTAAAATGAATCAATACGCAGAACACCACAGTGTGCGCGAAGTGAACTATGTTGAGATGGTTGCAATTAGGCAACGCTACACGAATTCCTAGAGTCATATAACTAACAATTACAGGGCAGGTTAGGGCGCAACGTGGGTTAGGTTAGGGCCCAACGTGGGTTAGGTTAGGGCCCAACGTGGGTTAGGTTAGGGCCCAACGTGGGTTAGGTTAGGGCCCAACGTGGGTTAGGTTAGGGCCCAACGTGGGTTAGGTTAAGGCGCAACTTGGGTTAGGTTAAGGCGCAACTTGGGTTAGGTTAGGGCGCAACTTGGGTTAGGTTAGGGCGCAACTTGGGTTAGGTTAGGGCGCAACTTGGGTTAGGTTAGGGCGCAACTTGGGTTAGGTTAGGGCGCAACTTGGGTTAGGTTAGGGCGCAACTTGGGTTAGGTTAGGGCGCAACTTGGGTTAGGTTAGGGCGCAACTTGGGTTAGGTTAGGGCGCAACTTGGGTTAGGTTAGGGCGCAACTTGGGTTAGGTTAGGGCGCAACTTGGGTTAGGTTAGGGCGCAACTTGGGTTAGGTTAGGGCGCAACTTGGGTTAGGTTAGGGCGCAACTTGGGTTAGGTTAGGGCGCAACTTGGGTTAGGTTAGGGCGCAACTTGGGTTAGGTTAAGGCGCAACTTGGGTTAGGTTAAGGCGCAACTTGGGTTAGGTTAAGGCGCAACTTGGGTTAGGTTAAGGCGCAACTTGGGTTAGGTTAAGGCGCAACTTGGGTTAGGTTAAGGCGCAACTTGGGTTAGGTTAAGGCAGAAGTTGGGTTAGGTTAAGGCAGAAGTTGGGTTAGGTTAAGGCAGAAGTTGGGTTAGGTTAAGGCAGAAGTTGGGTTAGGTTAAGGCAGAAGTTGGGTTAGGTTAAGGCAGAAGTTGGGTTAGGTTAAGGCAGAAGTTGGGTTAGGTTAAGGCAGAAGTTGGGTTAGGTTAAGGCAGAAGTTGGGTTAGGTTAAGGCAGAAGTTGGGTTAGGTTAAGGCAGAAGTTGGGTTAGGTTAAGGCAGAAGTTGGGTTAGGTTAAGGCAGAAGTTGGGTTAGGTTAAGGCAGAAGTTGGGTTAGGTTAAGGCAGAAGTTGGGTTAGGTTAAGGCAGAAGTTGGGTTAGGTTAAGGCAGAAGTTGGGTTAGGTTAAGGCAGAAGTTGGGTTAGGTTAAGGCAGAAGTTGGGTTAAGGGATGGTGTGTGTGTGGGGGGGGGGTGGGGTGGCGAGGTTCGTTGATAGTGATGGTAGTAAGTGGACGCCTGAGGCACTATCAGATATGTCACGTCAGTTGCACTTGTGGCTCATGGCAGGTGGCGCGCCCGTTCTGTGTTTGTGGCAAAGGAGTGGCACACCTGTGTCTTTCATTCCTGCCATTGTTTATGTGCTGTGAGATGCGGCAGTGTGGTGCTGTTGGGTGCACCCCTGTGTAGGACATGTGTGGGTGTTGGTGGCGTATCTGAGCAATGGTGGTTGTAGGAAGAGTGGGATATTCAGTTTTCTGGTTCGACGTCCCGGTCTGGTTATCATAGTGTGGATGGTGTACTGTGGCCGAGAGGATGCACTGGATGTTGTTCCATGCTGGTACTTAGATGTTGTGTCTGCGTCTGTTACATGCATAGACTAGTGGGTGATGGAGTGTGTGGGTGACGTGTGGTTGACATTGTGTGCACAGACGTTCAGCATGTATAGGGACAGTTGTATGTGTTATCTGTATTCCGATGACTGCGCGTATTACTAAGCACCGCCGTGTATAAGCTTAATGTATGTATAGTCAATGCCTGTTCTATCTCTGTACAGTAGTAGCGGTGCGACTGCACTAGCTAGCTACACCTCGCGGCATCGTCCCCCGGTGTATGGCATATGATTATAAACATTCTGTCTATTAGTCAAAACCGGTGGTGTGACTACGTCACATGTTTGAGGTGGGGGACGCAACACCGTGCCGGTGGGTCAGGGCTGCGAAACACTTTCCCCACACTGGGGGCTCGGACCCTCATTACTCGTCCGAGTAATATATTGCGGAGCGCACATAGCCATTGCCCAGAGTCTTTGCGACTGCGAGTGCAACGCCCACGGGGACCGACGTGGATGGGGCGGCCCATAGCTGATCGCTCAGCATCGGAATCCGTACAGTGAGCGACGCGGTCGCGCACAGACTTAGAGCACGTTTAGGGACAGCGGGAATGTCGAATATTGGATAAAACTCTTCATGAAACGCAAGATATAGGTGTGGATTGCAACTTACGAGTGCGGGAAACGTCCGCCGTTCATCCGCTGGACTTGCGATTTTGGTGGGTGGGGTGGGGCACGTACGGGTGCGGGTGGCGTGATTGTCGGTCGACGACTTCGTGGTGGACAGAGGATGCCGTCTTTGTGGGTGGCGTCGGACAATGTGTACTGTGCGCCCATCGATGTCGTATTCAGCTTGGCGTCTCATAGATGGCGGTATCGCCGTTGCAGGAGGCCTAGATGGCGTTATTGTTTGTGGTGCGCTCGACATGGTGGATGTAGTGTTGCCAGATTCGCGTAGATGGCTGTATTGCATGTGGTTTCGTCGTATTTTCATAGGTGGCGATGCTGTGTGGT
>NW_026045781.1:70000-72500 GCF_023898315.1 Schistocerca nitens
GACGAGCCGACCGATTGGTTTTGATCTAATAAAAGCGTCCCTTCCATCTCTGGTCGGGACTCTGTTTGCATGTATTAGCTCTAGAATTACCACAGTTATCCAAGTAACGTGGGTACGATCTAAGGAACCATAACTGATTTAATGAGCCATTCGCGGTTTCACCTTAATGCGGCTTGTACTGAGACATGCATGGCTTAATCTTCGAGACAAGCATATGACTACTGGCAGGATCAACCAGGGAGCTGCGTCAACTAGAGCTGAGCAGCCGGCCGCCCGGGAGTGTGTCCCGGGGGCCCGCGCGAACACGCAAGCGTCCGCTCAATTATTCTGCAAACAGGAGGAGGCTGGGCTCCCCTGCACGATACACCTCGAAACCCTCTCAGGTCCCGGCGGCGCGCAGCGCCGTCCTAAGTACTTGGTCGGGTTCGAGAGAGGCGCAATCGCCCGGAGATAGGCGAGTAGACGCTTTCAGTGCGACCACCCGTGCTCCCAACTGAGCTTGCCGCTGCCGACAGAGGCCCGGGAGCGTGCTGTCGTGGTGTTGCCGGCGGGAGACAACACGCGGCCACAAACAGTGACCGGGCAGCTCCAACGCCAGCGCCACAGAGGGGCAGAGCCCCACTTGGGTGCCAAAGCGAACTCTCCCAGCACAGCGCACGCGCCAACACATCCGCACAGCTGCGATACAAACCACCTGCGAGAACCGCGGGGGCGACCGAGCAGCAGACGGCGTCGCGGCGCCGAGTGCCGGGCGGCGGCGCATCCTCAACGCACACAGTCCTCAATCGGACCAGCACACTGCAGATGTCCACCGCGCTTCGCACCGGGCCCGGGAGGACCCACTTTGGCCGCACGGCGCCGCGCGCTGGGTGCGCCGGCACGCAGATGCGCCGCCTGCCGCGTCCGTCAGCCGGCGCGCCTGCCACTGGGCGCCCCCACCAGCCGGCTGCCGCGCGTGCGCCCACGCAGCGCGCGGCCAGCACGCCGGGCGCCCCCCCCTCACCGGCCGGGGACGGTCCCACCCAGCCACCGCCGCGTATCGCTTCATACCCACATGCCCACTCACGTTCGTGGGTATGACGGGTGTCGCTGAAGCAACCGGTTAATACCTGTACCGATCGTCGATATCAACGATTCACCTCCAGCGCGAACAACCGCGCAACAACGGATTTCCAGTTCATTTGCGTAACTTGGGCAGCAAACGTAGACATCCATCTACATTTGCGACTTCTACGAGTCTTGCATGCCTGGATGTTGTGTGTCACGACGCACTCCATCAGCATACATACACGCTGCGACGTGTGCACGAAAGAACACGTGGAAGGTGGCCAGCGTACGTATACGAATGCCATTGCACAGCTGCGAAGCGCATTCAACACGCGAACTCCTGACCGACGAGCTAGAGGTGACAGGAGGGGAGGGGGGGGCGGGGGCGATATACGTCCTATTGCAGTACACAATACAGTGGATAGCGGGACCATGTGGAAAGTAAGCAACACTCGCAAGATGTGAGGGTACGCACCGTAAAATGAATCAATACGCAGAACACCACAGTGTGCGCGAAGTGAACTATGTTGAGATGGTTGCAATTAGGCAACGCTACACGAATTCCTAGAGTCATATAACTAACAATTACAGGGCAGGTTAGGGCGCAACGTAGGTTAGGTTAGGGCGCAACGTGGGTTAGGTTAGGGCCCAACGTGGGTTAGGTTAGGGCCCAACGTGGGTTAGGTTAGGGCCCAACGTGGGTTAGGTTAGGGCCCAACGTGGGTTAGGTTAAGGCGCAACTTGGGTTAGGTTAAGGCGCAACTTGGGTTAGGTTAGGGCGCAACTTGGGTTAGGTTAGGGCGCAACTTGGGTTAGGTTAGGGCGCAACTTGGGTTAGGTTAGGGCGCAACTTGGGTTAGGTTAGGGCGCAACTTGGGTTAGGTTAGGGCGCAACTTGGGTTAGGTTAGGGCGCAACTTGGGTTAGGTTAGGGCGCAACTTGGGTTAGGTTAGGGCGCAACTTGGGTTAGGTTAGGGCGCAACTTGGGTTAGGTTAGGGCGCAACTTGGGTTAGGTTAGGGCGCAACTTGGGTTAGGTTAGGGCGCAACTTGGGTTAGGTTAGGGCGCAACTTGGGTTAGGTTAGGGCGCAACTTGGGTTAGGTTAGGGCGCAACTTGGGTTAGGTTAAGGCGCAACTTGGGTTAGGTTAAGGCGCAACTTGGGTTAGGTTAAGGCGCAACTTGGGTTAGGTTAAGGCGCAACTTGGGTTAGGTTAAGGCGCAACTTGGGTTAGGTTAAGGCAGAAGTTGGGTTAGGTTAAGGCAGAAGTTGGGTTAGGTTAAGGCAGAAGTTGGGTTAGGTTAAGGCAGAAGTTGGGTTAGGTTAAGGCAGAAGTTGGGTTAGGTTAAGGCAGAAGTTGGGTTAGGTTAAGGCAGAAGTTGGGTTAGGTTAAGGCAGAAGTTGGGTTAGGTTAAGGCAGAAGTTGGGTTAGGTTAAGGCAGAAGTTGGGTTA
>NW_026045781.1:82500-85000 GCF_023898315.1 Schistocerca nitens
CGTCAGCCGGCGCGCCTGCCACTGGGCGCCCCCACCAGCCGGCTGCCGCGCGTGCGCCCACGCAGCGCGCGGCCAGCACGCCGGGCGCCCCCCCCTCACCGGCCGGGGACGGTCCCACCCAGCCACCGCCGCGTATCGCTTCATACCCACATGCCCACTCACGTTCGTGGGTATGACGGGTGTCGCTGAAGCAACCGGTTAATACCTGTACCGATCGTCGATATCAACGATTCACCTCCAGCGCGAACAACCGCGCAACAACGGATTTCCAGTTCATTTGCGTAACTTGGGCAGCAAACGTAGACATCCATCTACATTTGCGACTTCTACGAGTCTTGCATGCCTGGATGTTGTGTGTCACGACGCACTCCATCAGCATACATACACGCTGCGACGTGTGCACGAAAGAACACGTGGAAGGTGGCCAGCGTACGTATACGAATGCCATTGCACAGCTGCGAAGCGCATTCAACACGCGAACTCCTGACCGACGAGCTAGAGGTGACAGGAGGGGAGGGGGGGGCGGGGGCGATATACGTCCTATTGCAGTACACAATACAGTGGATAGCGGGACCATGTGGAAAGTAAGCAACACTCGCAAGATGTGAGGGTACGCACCGTAAAATGAATCAATACGCAGAACACCACAGTGTGCGCGAAGTGAACTATGTTGAGATGGTTGCAATTAGGCAACGCTACACGAATTCCTAGAGTCATATAACTAACAATTACAGGGCAGGTTAGGGCGCAACGTAGGTTAGGTTAGGGCGCAACGTGGGTTAGGTTAGGGCCCAACGTGGGTTAGGTTAGGGCCCAACGTGGGTTAGGTTAGGGCCCAACGTGGGTTAGGTTAGGGCCCAACGTGGGTTAGGTTAGGGCCCAACGTGGGTTAGGTTAAGGCGCAACTTGGGTTAGGTTAAGGCGCAACTTGGGTTAGGTTAGGGCGCAACTTGGGTTAGGTTAGGGCGCAACTTGGGTTAGGTTAGGGCGCAACTTGGGTTAGGTTAGGGCGCAACTTGGGTTAGGTTAGGGCGCAACTTGGGTTAGGTTAGGGCGCAACTTGGGTTAGGTTAGGGCGCAACTTGGGTTAGGTTAGGGCGCAACTTGGGTTAGGTTAGGGCGCAACTTGGGTTAGGTTAGGGCGCAACTTGGGTTAGGTTAGGGCGCAACTTGGGTTAGGTTAGGGCGCAACTTGGGTTAGGTTAAGGCGCAACTTGGGTTAGGTTAAGGCGCAACTTGGGTTAGGTTAAGGCGCAACTTGGGTTAGGTTAAGGCGCAACTTGGGTTAGGTTAAGGCGCAACTTGGGTTAGGTTAAGGCGCAACTTGGGTTAGGTTAAGGCAGAAGTTGGGTTAGGTTAAGGCAGAAGTTGGGTTAGGTTAAGGCAGAAGTTGGGTTAGGTTAAGGCAGAAGTTGGGTTAGGTTAAGGCAGAAGTTGGGTTAGGTTAAGGCAGAAGTTGGGTTAGGTTAAGGCAGAAGTTGGGTTAGGTTAAGGCAGAAGTTGGGTTAGGTTAAGGCAGAAGTTGGGTTAGGTTAAGGCAGAAGTTGGGTTAGGTTAAGGCAGAAGTTGGGTTAGGTTAAGGCAGAAGTTGGGTTAGGTTAAGGCAGCAGTTGGGTTAGGTTAAGGCAGAAGTTGGGTTAGGTTAAGGCAGAAGTTGGGTTAGGTTAAGGCAGAAGTTGGGTTAGGTTAAGGCAGAAGTTGGGTTAGGTTAAGGCAGAAGTTGGGTTAGGTTAAGGCAGAAGTTGGGTTAGGTTAAGGCAGAAGTTGGGTTAGGTTAAGGCAGAAGTTGGGTTAGGTTAAGGCAGAAGTTGGGTTAAGGGATGGTGTGTGTGGGGGGGGGTGGGGTGGCGAGGTTCGTTGATAGTGATGGTAGTAAGTGGACGCCTGAGGCACTATCAGATATGTCACGTCAGTTGCACTTGTGGCTCATGGCAGGTGGCGCGCCCGTTCTGTGTTTGTGGCAAAGGAGTGGCACACCTGTGTCTTTCATTCCTGCCATTGTTTATGTGCTGTGAGATGCGGCAGTGTGGTGCTGTTGGGTGCACCCCTGTGTAGGACATGTGTGGGTGTTGGTGGCGTATCTGAGCAATGGTGGTTGTAGGAAGAGTGGGATATTCAGTTTTCTGGTTCGACGTCCCGGTCTGGTTATCATAGTGTGGATGGTGTACTGTGGCCGAGAGGATGCACTGGATGTTGTTCCATGCTGGTACTTAGATGTTGTGTCTGCGTCTGTTACATGCATAGACTAGTGGGTGATGGAGTGTGTGGGTGACGTGTGGTTGACATTGTGTGCACAGACGTTCAGCATGTATAGGGACAGTTGTATGTGTTATCTGTATTCCGATGACTGCGCGTATTACTAAGCACCGCCGTGTATAAGCTTAATGTATGTATAGTCAATGCCTGTTCTATCTCTGTACAGTAGTAGCGGTGCGACTGCACTAGCTAGCTACACCTCGCGGCATCGTCCCCCGGTGTATGGCATATGATTATAAACATT
>NW_026045781.1:95000-97500 GCF_023898315.1 Schistocerca nitens
GCGCCGAGTGCCGGGCGGCGGCGCATCCTCAACGCACACAGTCCTCAATCGGACCAGCACACTGCAGATGTCCACCGCGCTTCGCACCGGGCCCAGGAGGACCCACTTTGGCCGCACGGCGCCGCGCGCTGGGTGCGCCGGCACGCAGATGCGCCGCCTGCCGCGTCCGTCAGCCGGCGCGCCTGCCACTGGGCGCCCCCACCAGCCGGCTGCCGCGCGTGCGCCCACGCAGCGCGCGGCCAGCACGCCGGGCGCCCCCCCCTCACCGGCCGGGGACGGTCCCACCCAGCCACCGCCGCGTATCGCTTCATACCCACATGCCCACTCACGTTCGTGGGTATGACGGGTGTCGCTGAAGCAACCGGTTAATACCTGTACCGATCGTCGATATCAACGATTCACCTCCAGCGCGAACAACCGCGCAACAACGGATTTCCAGTTCATTTGCGTAACTTGGGCAGCAAACGTAGACATCCATCTACATTTGCGACTTCTACGAGTCTTGCATGCCTGGATGTTGTGTGTCACGACGCACTCCATCAGCATACATACACGCTGCGACGTGTGCACGAAAGAACACGTGGAAGGTGGCCAGCGTACGTATACGAATGCCATTGCACAGCTGCGAAGCGCATTCAACACGCGAACTCCTGACCGACGAGCTAGAGGTGACAGGAGGGGAGGGGGGGGCGGGGGCGATATACGTCCTATTGCAGTACACAATACAGTGGATAGCGGGACCATGTGGAAAGTAAGCAACACTCGCAAGATGTGAGGGTACGCACCGTAAAATGAATCAATACGCAGAACACCACAGTGTGCGCGAAGTGAACTATGTTGAGATGGTTGCAATTAGGCAACGCTACACGAATTCCTAGAGTCATATAACTAACAATTACAGGGCAGGTTAGGGCGCAACGTGGGTTAGGTTAGGGCCCAACGTGGGTTAGGTTAGGGCCCAACGTGGGTTAGGTTAGGGCGCAACTTGGGTTAGGTTAGGGCGCAACTTGGGTTAGGTTAGGGCGCAACTTGGGTTAGGTTAGGGCGCAACTTGGGTTAGGTTAGGGCGCAACTTGGGTTAGGTTAGGGCGCAACTTGGGTTAGGTTAGGGCGCAACTTGGGTTAGGTTAGGGCGCAACTTGGGTTAGGTTAGGGCGCAACTTGGGTTAGGTTAGGGCGCAACTTGGGTTAGGTTAGGGCGCAACTTGGGTTAGGTTAGGGCGCAACTTGGGTTAGGTTAGGGCGCAACTTGGGTTAGGTTAGGGCGCAACTTGGGTTAGGTTAGGGCGCAACTTGGGTTAGGTTAGGGCGCAACTTGGGTTATGTTATGGCGCAACTTGGGTTAGGTTAGGGCGCAACTTGGGTTAGGTTAGGGCGCAACTTGGGTTAGGTTAGGGCGCAACTTGGGTTAGGTTAAGGCGCAACTTGGGTTAGGTTAAGGCGCAACTTGGGTTAGGTTAAGGCGCAACTTGGGTTAGGTTAAGGCGCAACTTGGGTTAGGTTAAGGCGCAACTTGGGTTAGGTTAAGGCAGAAGTTGGGTTAGGTTAAGGCCGAAGTTGGGTTAGGTTAAGGCAGAAGTTGGGTTAGGTTAAGGCAGAAGTTGGGTTAGGTTAAGGCAGAAGTTGGGTTAGGTTAAGGCAGAAGTTGGGTTAGGTTAAGGCAGAAGTTGGGTTAGGTTAAGGCAGAAGTTGGGTTAGGTTAAGGCAGAAGTTGGGTTAGGTTAAGGCAGAAGTTGGGTTAGGTTAAGGCAGAAGTTGGGTTAGGTTAAGGCAGAAGTTGGGTTAGGTTAAGGCAGAAGTTGGGTTAGGTTAAGGCAGAAGTTGGGTTAGGTTAAGGCAGAAGTTGGGTTAGGTTAAGGCAGAAGTTGGGTTAGGTTAAGGCAGAAGTTGGGTTAGGTTAAGGCAGAAGTTGGGTTAGGTTAAGGCAGAAGTTGGGTTAGGTTAAGGCAGAAGTTGGGTTAGGTTAAGGCAGAAGTTGGGTTAGGTTAAGGCAGAAGTTGGGTTAGGTTAAGGCAGAAGTTGGGTTAGGTTAAGGCAGAAGTTGGGTTAGGTTAAGGCAGAAGTTGGGTTAGGTTAAGGCAGAAGTTGGGTTAAGGGATGGTGTGTGTGTGGGGGGGGGGTGGGGTGGCGAGGTTCGTTGATAGTGATGGTAGTAAGTGGACGCCTGAGGCACTATCAGATATGTCACGTCAGTTGCACTTGTGGCTCATGGCAGGTGGCGCGCCCGTTCTGTGTTTGTGGCAAAGGAGTGGCACACCTGTGTCTTTCATTCCTGCCATTGTTTATGTGCTGTGAGATGCGGCAGTGTGGTGCTGTTGGGTGCACCCCTGTGTAGGACATGTGTGGGTGTTGGTGGCGTATCTGAGCAATGGTGGTTGTAGGAAGAGTGGGATATTCAGTTTTCTGGTTCGACGTCCCGGTCTGGTTATCATAGTGTGGATGGTGTACTGTGGCCGAGAGGATGCACTGGATGTTGTTCCATGCTGGTACTTAGATGTTG
>NW_026045781.1:105000-110000 GCF_023898315.1 Schistocerca nitens
TTTCAGCTTTGCAACCATACTTCCCCCGGAACCCAAAAGCTTTGGTTTCCCGGAGGCTGCCCGCCGAGTCATCGGAGGAACTGCGGCGGATCGCTGGCTGGCATCGTTTATGGTTAGAACTAGGGCGGTATCTGATCGCCTTCGAACCTCTAACTTTCGTTCTTGATTAATGAAAACATACTTGGCAAATGCTTTCGCTTCTGTTCGTCTTGCGACGATCCAAGAATTTCACCTCTAACGTCGCAATACGAATGCCCCCGCCTGTCCCTATTAATCATTACCTCGGGTTCCGAAAACCAACAAAATAGAACCGAGGTCCTATTCCATTATTCCATGCACACAGTATTCAGGCGGGCTTGCCTGCTTTAAGCACTCTAATTTGTTCAAAGTAAACGTGCCGGCCCACCGAGACACTCAATAAAGAGCACCCTGGTAGGATTTCAACGGGGTCCGCCTCGGGACGCACGAGCACGCACGAGGCGGTCGCACGCCTTCGGCTCGCCCCACCGGCAGGACGTCCCACGATACATGCCAGTTAAACACCGACGGGCGGTGAACCAACAGCGTGGGACACAAATCCAACTACGAGCTTTTTAACCGCAACAACTTTAATATACGCTATTGGAGCTGGAATTACCGCGGCTGCTGGCACCAGACTTGCCCTCCAATAGATACTCGTTAAAGGATTTAAAGTGTACTCATTCCGATTACGGGGCCTCGGATGAGTCCCGTATCGTTATTTTTCGTCACTACCTCCCCGTGCCGGGAGTGGGTAATTTGCGCGCCTGCTGCCTTCCTTGGATGTGGTAGCCGTTTCTCAGGCTCCCTCTCCGGAATCGAACCCTGATTCCCCGTTACCCGTTACAACCATGGTAGGCGCAGAACCTACCATCGACAGTTGATAAGGCAGACATTTGAAAGATGCGTCGCCGGTACGAAGACCGTGCGATCAGCCCAAAGTTATTCAGAGTCACCAAGGCAAACGGACCGGACGAGCCGACCGATTGGTTTTGATCTAATAAAAGCGTCCCTTCCATCTCTGGTCGGGACTCTGTTTGCATGTATTAGCTCTAGAATTACCACAGTTATCCAAGTAACGTGGGTACGATCTAAGGAACCATAACTGATTTAATGAGCCATTCGCGGTTTCACCTTAATGCGGCTTGTACTGAGACATGCATGGCTTAATCTTTGAGACAAGCATATGACTACTGGCAGGATCAACCAGGGAGCTGCGTCAACTAGAGCTGAGCAGCCGGCCGCCCGGGAGTGTGTCCCGGGGGCCCGCGCGAACACGCAAGCGTCCGCTCAATTATTCTGCAAACAGGAGGAGGCTGGGCTCCCCTGCACGATACACCTCGAAACCCTCTCAGGTCCCGGCGGCGCGCAGCGCCGTCCTAAGTACTTGGTCGGGTTCGAGAGAGGCGCAATCGCCCGGAGATAGGCGAGTAGACGCTTTCAGTGCGACCACCCGTGCTCCCAACTGAGCTTGCCGCTGCCGACAGAGGCCCGGGAGCGTGCTGTCGTGGTGTTGCCGGCGGGAGACAACACGCGGCCACAAACAGTGACCGGGCAGCTCCAACGCCAGCGCCACAGAGGGGCAGAGCCCCACTTGGGTGCCAAAGCGAACTCTCCCAGCACAGCGCACGCGCCAACACATCCGCACAGCTGCGATACAAACCACCTGCGAGAACCGCGGGGGCGACCGAGCAGCAGACGGCGTCGCGGCGCCGAGTGCCGGGCGGCGGCGCATCCTCAACGCACACAGTCCTCAATCGGACCAGCACACTGCAGATGTCCACCGCGCTTCGCACCGGGCCCGGGAGGACCCACTTTGGCCGCACGGCGCCGCGCGCTGGGTGCGCCGGCACGCAGATGCGCCGCCTGCCGCGTCCGTCAGCCGGCGCGCCTGCCACTGGGCGCCCCCACCAGCCGGCTGCCGCGCGTGCGCCCACGCAGCGCGCGGCCAGCACGCCGGGCGCCCCCCCCTCACCGGCCGGGGACGGTCCCACCCAGCCACCGCCGCGTATCGCTTCATACCCACATGCCCACTCACGTTCGTGGGTATGACGGGTGTCGCTGAAGCAACCGGTTAATACCTGTACCGATCGTCGATATCAACGATTCACCTCCAGCGCGAACAACCGCGCAACAACGGATTTCCAGTTCATTTGCGTAACTTGGGCAGCAAACGTAGACATCCATCTACATTTGCGACTTCTACGAGTCTTGCATGCCTGGATGTTGTGTGTCACGACGCACTCCATCAGCATACATACACGCTGCGACGTGTGCACGAAAGAACACGTGGAAGGTGGCCAGCGTACGTATACGAATGCCATTGCACAGCTGCGAAGCGCATTCAACACGCGAACTCCTGACCGACGAGCTAGAGGTGACAGGAGGGGAGGGGGGGGCGGGGGCGATATACGTCCTATTGCAGTACACAATACAGTGGATAGCGGGACCATGTGGAAAGTAAGCAACACTCGCAAGATGTGAGGGTACGCACCGTAAAATGAATCAATACGCAGAACACCACAGTGTGCGCGAAGTGAACTATGTTGAGATGGTTGCAATTAGGCAACGCTACACGAATTCCTAGAGTCATATAACTAACAATTACAGGGCAGGTTAGGGCGCAACGTGGGTTAGGTTAGGGCCCAACGTGGGTTAGGTTAGGGCCCAACGTGGGTTAGGTTAGGGCCCAACGTGGGTTAGGTTAGGGCGCAACTTGGGTTAGGTTAGGGCGCAACTTGGGTTAGGTTAGGGCGCAACTTGGGTTAGGTTAGGGCGCAACTTGGGTTAGGTTAGGGCGCAACTTGGGTTAGGTTAGGGCGCAACTTGGGTTAGGTTAGGGCGCAACTTGGGTTAGGTTAGGGCGCAACTTGGGTTAGGTTAGGGCGCAACTTGGGTTAGGTTAGGGCGCAACTTGGGTTAGGTTAGGGCGCAACTTGGGTTAGGTTAGGGCGCAACTTGGGTTAGGTTAGGGCGCAACTTGGGTTAGGTTAGGGCGCAACTTGGGTTAGGTTAGGGCGCAACTTGGGTTAGGTTAGGGCGCAACTTGGGTTAGGTTAGGGCGCAACTTGGGTTAGGTTAGGGCGCAACTTGGGTTAGGTTAGGGCGCAACTTGGGTTAGGTTAAGGCGCAACTTGGGTTAGGTTAAGGCGCAACTTGGGTTAGGTTAAGGCGCAACTTGGGTTAGGTTAAGGCGCAACTTGGGTTAGGTTAAGGCGCAACTTGGGTTAGGTTAAGGCAGAAGTTGGGTTAGGTTAAGGCAGAAGTTGGGTTAGGTTAAGGCAGAAGTTGGGTTAGGTTAAGGCAGAAGTTGGGTTAGGTTAAGGCAGAAGTTGGGTTAGGTTAAGGCAGAAGTTGGGTTAGGTTAAGGCAGAAGTTGGGTTAGGTTAAGGCAGAAGTTGGGTTAGGTTAAGGCAGAAGTTGGGTTAGGTTAAGGCAGAAGTTGGGTTAGGTTAAGGCAGAAGTTGGGTTAGGTTAAGGCAGAAGTTGGGTTAGGTTAAGGCAGAAGTTGGGTTAGGTTAAGGCAGAAGTTGGGTTAGGTTAAGGCAGAAGTTGGGTTAGGTTAAGGCAGAAGTTGGGTTAGGTTAAGGCAGAAGTTGGGTTAGGTTAAGGCAGAAGTTGGGTTAGGTTAAGGCAGAAGTTGGGTTAGGTTAAGGCAGAAGTTGGGTTAGGTTAAGGCAGAAGTTGGGTTAGGTTAAGGCAGAAGTTGGGTTAGGTTAAGGCAGAAGTTGGGTTAAGGGATGGTGTGTGTGTGGGGGGGGGGTGGGGTGGCGAGGTTCGTTGATAGTGATGGTAGTAAGTGGACGCCTGAGGCACTATCAGATATGTCACGTCAGTTGCACTTGTGGCTCATGGCAGGTGGCGCGCCCGTTCTGTGTTTGTGGCAAAGGAGTGGCACACCTGTGTCTTTCATTCCTGCCATTGTTTATGTGCTGTGAGATGCGGCAGTGTGGTGCTGTTGGGTGCACCCCTGTGTAGGACATGTGTGGGTGTTGGTGGCGTATCTGAGCAATGGTGGTTGTAGGAAGAGTGGGATATTCAGTTTTCTGGTTCGACGTCCCGGTCTGGTTATCATAGTGTGGATGGTGTACTGTGGCCGAGAGGATGCACTGGATGTTGTTCCATGCTGGTACTTAGATGTTGTGTCTGCGTCTGTTACATGCATAGACTAGTGGGTGATGGAGTGTGTGGGTGACGTGTGGTTGACATTGTGTGCACAGACGTTCAGCATGTATAGGGACAGTTGTATGTGTTATCTGTATTCCGATGACTGCGCGTATTACTAAGCACCGCCGTGTATAAGCTTAATGTATGTATAGTCAATGCCTGTTCTATCTCTGTACAGTAGTAGCGGTGCGACTGCACTAGCTAGCTACACCTCGCGGCATCGTCCCCCGGTGTATGGCATATGATTATAAACATTCTGTCTATTAGTCAAAACCGGTGGTGTGACTACGTCACATGTTTGAGGTGGGGGACGCAACACCGTGCCGGTGGGTCAGGGCTGCGAAACACTTTCCCCACACTGGGGGCTCGGACCCTCATTACTCGTCCGAGTAATATATTGCGGAGCGCACATAGCCATTGCCCAGAGTCTTTGCGACTGCGAGTGCAACGCCCACGGGGACCGACGTGGATGGGGCGGCCCATAGCTGATCGCTCAGCATCGGAATCCGTACAGTGAGCGACGCGGTCGCGCACAGACTTAGAGCACGTTTAGGGACAGCGGGAATGTCGAATATTGGATAAAACTCTTCATGAAACGCAAGATATAGGTGTGGATTGCAACTTACGAGTGCGGGAAACGTCCGCCGTTCATCCGCTGGACTTGCGATTTTGGTGGGTGGGGTGGGGCACGTACGGGTGCGGGTGGCGTGATTGTCGGTCGACGACTTCGTGGTGGACAGAGGATGCCGTCTTTGTGGGTGGCGTCGGACAATGTGTACTGTGCGCCCATCGATGTCGTATTCAGCTTGGCGTCT
>NW_026045781.1:117500-120000 GCF_023898315.1 Schistocerca nitens
CTGATTCCCCGTTACCCGTTACAACCATGGTAGGCGCAGAACCTACCATCGACAGTTGATAAGGCAGACATTTGAAAGATGCGTCGCCGGTACGAAGACCGTGCGATCAGCCCAAAGTTATTCAGAGTCACCAAGGCAAACGGACCGGACGAGCCGACCGATTGGTTTTGATCTAATAAAAGCGTCCCTTCCATCTCTGGTCGGGACTCTGTTTGCATGTATTAGCTCTAGAATTACCACAGTTATCCAAGTAACGTGGGTACGATCTAAGGAACCATAACTGATTTAATGAGCCATTCGCGGTTTCACCTTAATGCGGCTTGTACTGAGACATGCATGGCTTAATCTTTGAGACAAGCATATGACTACTGGCAGGATCAACCAGGGAGCTGCGTCAACTAGAGCTGAGCAGCCGGCCGCCCGGGAGTGTGTCCCGGGGGCCCGCGCGAACACGCAAGCGTCCGCTCAATTATTCTGCAAACAGGAGGAGGCTGGGCTCCCCTGCACGATACACCTCGAAACCCTCTCAGGTCCCGGCGGCGCGCAGCGCCGTCCTAAGTACTTGGTCGGGTTCGAGAGAGGCGCAATCGCCCGGAGATAGGCGAGTAGACGCTTTCAGTGCGACCACCCGTGCTCCCAACTGAGCTTGCCGCTGCCGACAGAGGCCCGGGAGCGTGCTGTCGTGGTGTTGCCGGCGGGAGACAACACGCGGCCACAAACAGTGACCGGGCAGCTCCAACGCCAGCGCCACAGAGGGGCAGAGCCCCACTTGGGTGCCAAAGCGAACTCTCCCAGCACAGCGCACGCGCCAACACATCCGCACAGCTGCGATACAAACCACCTGCGAGAACCGCGGGGGCGACCGAGCAGCAGACGGCGTCGCGGCGCCGAGTGCCGGGCGGCGGCGCATCCTCAACGCACACAGTCCTCAATCGGACCAGCACACTGCAGATGTCCACCGCGCTTCGCACCGGGCCCGGGAGGACCCACTTTGGCCGCACGGCGCCGCGCGCTGGGTGCGCCGGCACGCAGATGCGCCGCCTGCCGCGTCCGTCAGCCGGCGCGCCTGCCACTGGGCGCCCCCACCAGCCGGCTGCCGCGCGTGCGCCCACGCAGCGCGCGGCCAGCACGCCGGGCGCCCCCCCCTCACCGGCCGGGGACGGTCCCACCCAGCCACCGCCGCGTATCGCTTCATACCCACATGCCCACTCACGTTCGTGGGTATGACGGGTGTCGCTGAAGCAACCGGTTAATACCTGTACCGATCGTCGATATCAACGATTCACCTCCAGCGCGAACAACCGCGCAACAACGGATTTCCAGTTCATTTGCGTAACTTGGGCAGCAAACGTAGACATCCATCTACATTTGCGACTTCTACGAGTCTTGCATGCCTGGATGTTGTGTGTCACGACGCACTCCATCAGCATACATACACGCTGCGACGTGTGCACGAAAGAACACGTGGAAGGTGGCCAGCGTACGTATACGAATGCCATTGCACAGCTGCGAAGCGCATTCAACACGCGAACTCCTGACCGACGAGCTAGAGGTGACAGGAGGGGAGGGGGGGGCGGGGGCGATATACGTCCTATTGCAGTACACAATACAGTGGATAGCGGGACCATGTGGAAAGTAAGCAACACTCGCAAGATGTGAGGGTACGCACCGTAAAATGAATCAATACGCAGAACACCACAGTGTGCGCGAAGTGAACTATGTTGAGATGGTTGCAATTAGGCAACGCTACACGAATTCCTAGAGTCATATAACTAACAATTACAGGGCAGGTTAGGGCGCAACGTGGGTTAGGTTAGGGCCCAACGTGGGTTAGGTTAGGGCCCAACGTGGGTTAGGTTAGGGCGCAACTTGGGTTAGGTTAGGGCGCAACTTGGGTTAGGTTAGGGCGCAACTTGGGTTAGGTTAGGGCGCAACTTGGGTTAGGTTAGGGCGCAACTTGGGTTAGGTTAGGGCGCAACTTGGGTTAGGTTAGGGCGCAACTTGGGTTAGGTTAGGGCGCAACTTGGGTTAGGTTAGGGCGCAACTTGGGTTAGGTTAGGGCGCAACTTGGGTTAGGTTAGGGCGCAACTTGGGTTAGGTTAGGGCGCAACTTGGGTTAGGTTAGGGCGCAACTTGGGTTAGGTTAGGGCGCAACTTGGGTTAGGTTAGGGCGCAACTTGGGTTAGGTTAGGGCGCAACTTGGGTTAGGTTAGGGCGCAACTTGGGTTAGGTTAGGGCGCAACTTGGGTTAGGTTAGGGCGCAACTTGGGTTAGGTTAAGGCGCAACTTGGGTTAGGTTAAGGCGCAACTTGGGTTAGGTTAAGGCGCAACTTGGGTTAGGTTAAGGCGCAACTTGGGTTAGGTTAAGGCAGAAGTTGGGTTAGGTTAAGGCAGAAGTTGGGTTAGGTTAAGGCAGAAGTTGGGTTAGGTTAAGGCAGAAGTTGGGTTAGGTTAAGGCAGAAGTTGGGTTAGGTTAAGGCAGAAGTTGGGTTAGGTTAAG
>NW_026045781.1:130000-132500 GCF_023898315.1 Schistocerca nitens
CCTCAATCGGACCAGCACACTGCAGATGTCCACCGCGCTTCGCACCGGGCCCGGGAGGACCCACTTTGGCCGCACGGCGCCGCGCGCTGGGTGCGCCGGCACGCAGATGCGCCGCCTGCCGCGTCCGTCAGCCGGCGCGCCTGCCACTGGGCGCCCCCACCAGCCGGCTGCCGCGCGTGCGCCCACGCAGCGCGCGGCCAGCACGCCGGGCGCCCCCCCCTCACCGGCCGGGGACGGTCCCACCCAGCCACCGCCGCGTATCGCTTCATACCCACATGCCCACTCACGTTCGTGGGTATGACGGGTGTCGCTGAAGCAACCGGTTAATACCTGTACCGATCGTCGATATCAACGATTCACCTCCAGCGCGAACAACCGCGCAACAACGGATTTCCAGTTCATTTGCGTAACTTGGGCAGCAAACGTAGACATCCATCTACATTTGCGACTTCTACGAGTCTTGCATGCCTGGATGTTGTGTGTCACGACGCACTCCATCAGCATACATACACGCTGCGACGTGTGCACGAAAGAACACGTGGAAGGTGGCCAGCGTACGTATACGAATGCCATTGCACAGCTGCGAAGCGCATTCAACACGCGAACTCCTGACCGACGAGCTAGAGGTGACAGGAGGGGAGGGGGGGGCGGGGGCGATATACGTCCTATTGCAGTACACAATACAGTGGATAGCGGGACCATGTGGAAAGTAAGCAACACTCGCAAGATGTGAGGGTACGCACCGTAAAATGAATCAATACGCAGAACACCACAGTGTGCGCGAAGTGAACTATGTTGAGATGGTTGCAATTAGGCAACGCTACACGAATTCCTAGAGTCATATAACTAACAATTACAGGGCAGGTTAGGGCGCAACGTGGGTTAGGTTAGGGCCCAACGTGGGTTAGGTTAGGGCCCAACGTGGGTTAGGTTAGGGCGCAACTTGGGTTAGGTTAGGGCGCAACTTGGGTTAGGTTAGGGCGCAACTTGGGTTAGGTTAGGGCGCAACTTGGGTTAGGTTAGGGCGCAACTTGGGTTAGGTTAGGGCGCAACTTGGGTTAGGTTAGGGCGCAACTTGGGTTAGGTTAGGGCGCAACTTGGGTTAGGTTAGGGCGCAACTTGGGTTAGGTTAGGGCGCAACTTGGGTTAGGTTAGGGCGCAACTTGGGTTAGGTTAGGGCGCAACTTGGGTTAGGTTAGGGCGCAACTTGGGTTAGGTTAGGGCGCAACTTGGGTTAGGTTAGGGCGCAACTTGGGTTAGGTTAGGGCGCAACTTGGGTTAGGTTAGGGCGCAACTTGGGTTAGGTTAAGGCGCAACTTGGGTTAGGTTAAGGCGCAACTTGGGTTAGGTTAAGGCGCAACTTGGGTTAGGTTAAGGCGCAACTTGGGTTAGGTTAAGGCGCAACTTGGGTTAGGTTAAGGCAGAAGTTGGGTTAGGTTAAGGCAGAAGTTGGGTTAGGTTAAGGCAGAAGTTGGGTTAGGTTAAGGCAGAAGTTGGGTTAGGTTAAGGCAGAAGTTGGGTTAGGTTAAGGCAGAAGTTGGGTTAGGTTAAGGCAGAAGTTGGGTTAGGTTAAGGCAGAAGTTGGGTTAGGTTAAGGCAGAAGTTGGGTTAGGTTAAGGCAGAAGTTGGGTTAGGTTAAGGCAGAAGTTGGGTTAGGTTAAGGCAGAAGTTGGGTTAGGTTAAGGCAGAAGTTGGGTTAGGTTAAGGCAGAAGTTGGGTTAGGTTAAGGCAGAAGTTGGGTTAGGTTAAGGCAGAAGTTGGGTTAGGTTAAGGCAGAAGTTGGGTTAGGTTAAGGCAGAAGTTGGGTTAGGTTAAGGCAGAAGTTGGGTTAGGTTAAGGCAGAAGTTGGGTTAGGTTAAGGCAGAAGTTGGGTTAGGTTAAGGCAGAAGTTGGGTTAGGTTAAGGCAGAAGTTGGGTTAGGTTAAGGCAGAAGTTGGGTTAGGTTAAGGCAGAAGTTGGGTTAGGTTAAGGCAGAAGTTGGGTTAGGTTAAGGCAGAAGTTGGGTTAGGTTAAGGCAGAAGTTGGGTTAGGTTAAGGCAGAAGTTGGGTTAAGGGATGGTGTGTGTGTGGGGGGGGGGTGGGGTGGCGAGGTTCGTTGATAGTGATGGTAGTAAGTGGACGCCTGAGGCACTATCAGATATGTCACGTCAGTTGCACTTGTGGCTCATGGCAGGTGGCGCGCCCGTTCTGTGTTTGTGGCAAAGGAGTGGCACACCTGTGTCTTTCATTCCTGCCATTGTTTATGTGCTGTGAGATGCGGCAGTGTGGTGCTGTTGGGTGCACCCCTGTGTAGGACATGTGTGGGTGTTGGTGGCGTATCTGAGCAATGGTGGTTGTAGGAAGAGTGGGATATTCAGTTTTCTGGTTCGACGTCCCGGTCTGGTTATCATAGTGTGGATGGTGTACTGTGGCCGAGAGGATGCACTGGATGTTGTTCCATGCTGGTACTTAGATGTTGTGTCTGCGTCTGTTACATGCATAGACTAGTGGGTGATGGAGT
>NW_026045781.1:140000-145000 GCF_023898315.1 Schistocerca nitens
TTGGTTTCCCGGAGGCTGCCCGCCGAGTCATCGGAGGAACTGCGGCGGATCGCTGGCTGGCATCGTTTATGGTTAGAACTAGGGCGGTATCTGATCGCCTTCGAACCTCTAACTTTCGTTCTTGATTAATGAAAACATACTTGGCAAATGCTTTCGCTTCTGTTCGTCTTGCGACGATCCAAGAATTTCACCTCTAACGTCGCAATACGAATGCCCCCGCCTGTCCCTATTAATCATTACCTCGGGTTCCGAAAACCAACAAAATAGAACCGAGGTCCTATTCCATTATTCCATGCACACAGTATTCAGGCGGGCTTGCCTGCTTTAAGCACTCTAATTTGTTCAAAGTAAACGTGCCGGCCCACCGAGACACTCAATAAAGAGCACCCTGGTAGGATTTCAACGGGGTCCGCCTCGGGACGCACGAGCACGCACGAGGCGGTCGCACGCCTTCGGCTCGCCCCACCGGCAGGACGTCCCACGATACATGCCAGTTAAACACCGACGGGCGGTGAACCAACAGCGTGGGACACAAATCCAACTACGAGCTTTTTAACCGCAACAACTTTAATATACGCTATTGGAGCTGGAATTACCGCGGCTGCTGGCACCAGACTTGCCCTCCAATAGATACTCGTTAAAGGATTTAAAGTGTACTCATTCCGATTACGGGGCCTCGGATGAGTCCCGTATCGTTATTTTTCGTCACTACCTCCCCGTGCCGGGAGTGGGTAATTTGCGCGCCTGCTGCCTTCCTTGGATGTGGTAGCCGTTTCTCAGGCTCCCTCTCCGGAATCGAACCCTGATTCCCCGTTACCCGTTACAACCATGGTAGGCGCAGAACCTACCATCGACAGTTGATAAGGCAGACATTTGAAAGATGCGTCGCCGGTACGAAGACCGTGCGATCAGCCCAAAGTTATTCAGAGTCACCAAGGCAAACGGACCGGACGAGCCGACCGATTGGTTTTGATCTAATAAAAGCGTCCCTTCCATCTCTGGTCGGGACTCTGTTTGCATGTATTAGCTCTAGAATTACCACAGTTATCCAAGTAACGTGGGTACGATCTAAGGAACCATAACTGATTTAATGAGCCATTCGCGGTTTCACCTTAATGCGGCTTGTACTGAGACATGCATGGCTTAATCTTTGAGACAAGCATATGACTACTGGCAGGATCAACCAGGGAGCTGCGTCAACTAGAGCTGAGCAGCCGGCCGCCCGGGAGTGTGTCCCGGGGGCCCGCGCGAACACGCAAGCGTCCGCTCAATTATTCTGCAAACAGGAGGAGGCTGGGCTCCCCTGCACGATACACCTCGAAACCCTCTCAGGTCCCGGCGGCGCGCAGCGCCGTCCTAAGTACTTGGTCGGGTTCGAGAGAGGCGCAATCGCCCGGAGATAGGCGAGTAGACGCTTTCAGTGCGACCACCCGTGCTCCCAACTGAGCTTGCCGCTGCCGACAGAGGCCCGGGAGCGTGCTGTCGTGGTGTTGCCGGCGGGAGACAACACGCGGCCACAAACAGTGACCGGGCAGCTCCAACGCCAGCGCCACAGAGGGGCAGAGCCCCACTTGGGTGCCAAAGCGAACTCTCCCAGCACAGCGCACGCGCCAACACATCCGCACAGCTGCGATACAAACCACCTGCGAGAACCGCGGGGGCGACCGAGCAGCAGACGGCGTCGCGGCGCCGAGTGCCGGGCGGCGGCGCATCCTCAACGCACACAGTCCTCAATCGGACCAGCACACTGCAGATGTCCACCGCGCTTCGCACCGGGCCCGGGAGGACCCACTTTGGCCGCACGGCGCCGCGCGCTGGGTGCGCCGGCACGCAGATGCGCCGCCTGCCGCGTCCGTCAGCCGGCGCGCCTGCCACTGGGCGCCCCCACCAGCCGGCTGCCGCGCGTGCGCCCACGCAGCGCGCGGCCAGCACGCCGGGCGCCCCCCCCTCACCGGCCGGGGACGGTCCCACCCAGCCACCGCCGCGTATCGCTTCATACCCACATGCCCACTCACGTTCGTGGGTATGACGGGTGTCGCTGAAGCAACCGGTTAATACCTGTACCGATCGTCGATATCAACGATTCACCTCCAGCGCGAACAACCGCGCAACAACGGATTTCCAGTTCATTTGCGTAACTTGGGCAGCAAACGTAGACATCCATCTACATTTGCGACTTCTACGAGTCTTGCATGCCTGGATGTTGTGTGTCACGACGCACTCCATCAGCATACATACACGCTGCGACGTGTGCACGAAAGAACACGTGGAAGGTGGCCAGCGTACGTATACGAATGCCATTGCACAGCTGCGAAGCGCATTCAACACGCGAACTCCTGACCGACGAGCTAGAGGTGACAGGAGGGGAGGGGGGGGCGGGGGCGATATACGTCCTATTGCAGTACACAATACAGTGGATAGCGGGACCATGTGGAAAGTAAGCAACACTCGCAAGATGTGAGGGTACGCACCGTAAAATGAATCAATACGCAGAACACCACAGTGTGCGCGAAGTGAACTATGTTGAGATGGTTGCAATTAGGCAACGCTACACGAATTCCTAGAGTCATATAACTAACAATTACAGGGCAGGTTAGGGCGCAACGTGGGTTAGGTTAGGGCCCAACGTGGGTTAGGTTAGGGCCCAACGTGGGTTAGGTTAGGGCGCAACTTGGGTTAGGTTAGGGCGCAACTTGGGTTAGGTTAGGGCGCAACTTGGGTTAGGTTAGGGCGCAACTTGGGTTAGGTTAGGGCGCAACTTGGGTTAGGTTAGGGCGCAACTTGGGTTAGGTTAGGGCGCAACTTGGGTTAGGTTAGGGCGCAACTTGGGTTAGGTTAGGGCGCAACTTGGGTTAGGTTAGGGCGCAACTTGGGTTAGGTTAGGGCGCAACTTGGGTTAGGTTAGGGCGCAACTTGGGTTAGGTTAGGGCGCAACTTGGGTTAGGTTAGGGCGCAACTTGGGTTAGGTTAGGGCGCAACTTGGGTTAGGTTAGGGCGCAACTTGGGTTAGGTTAGGGCGCAACTTGGGTTAGGTTAGGGCGCAACTTGGGTTAGGTTAGGGCGCAACTTGGGTTAGGTTAGGGCGCAACTTGGGTTAGGTTAAGGCGCAACTTGGGTTAGGTTAAGGCGCAACTTGGGTTAGGTTAAGGCGCAACTTGGGTTAGGTTAAGGCGCAACTTGGGTTAGGTTAAGGCAGAAGTTGGGTTAGGTTAAGGCAGAAGTTGGGTTAGGTTAAGGCAGAAGTTGGGTTAGGTTAAGGCAGAAGTTGGGTTAGGTTAAGGCAGAAGTTGGGTTAGGTTAAGGCAGAAGTTGGGTTAGGTTAAGGCAGAAGTTGGGTTAGGTTAAGGCAGAAGTTGGGTTAGGTTAAGGCAGAAGTTGGGTTAGGTTAAGGCAGAAGTTGGGTTAGGTTAAGGCAGAAGTTGGGTTAGGTTAAGGCAGAAGTTGGGTTAGGTTAAGGCAGAAGTTGGGTTAGGTTAAGGCAGAAGTTGGGTTAGGTTAAGGCAGAAGTTGGGTTAGGTTAAGGCAGAAGTTGGGTTAGGTTAAGGCAGAAGTTGGGTTAGGTTAAGGCAGAAGTTGGGTTAGGTTAAGGCAGAAGTTGGGTTAGGTTAAGGCAGAAGTTGGGTTAGGTTAAGGCAGAAGTTGGGTTAGGTTAAGGCAGAAGTTGGGTTAGGTTAAGGCAGAAGTTGGGTTAAGGGATGGTGTGTGTGTGGGGGGGGGGTGGGGTGGCGAGGTTCGTTGATAGTGATGGTAGTAAGTGGACGCCTGAGGCACTATCAGATATGTCACGTCAGTTGCACTTGTGGCTCATGGCAGGTGGCGCGCCCGTTCTGTGTTTGTGGCAAAGGAGTGGCACACCTGTGTCTTTCATTCCTGCCATTGTTTATGTGCTGTGAGATGCGGCAGTGTGGTGCTGTTGGGTGCACCCCTGTGTAGGACATGTGTGGGTGTTGGTGGCGTATCTGAGCAATGGTGGTTGTAGGAAGAGTGGGATATTCAGTTTTCTGGTTCGACGTCCCGGTCTGGTTATCATAGTGTGGATGGTGTACTGTGGCCGAGAGGATGCACTGGATGTTGTTCCATGCTGGTACTTAGATGTTGTGTCTGCGTCTGTTACATGCATAGACTAGTGGGTGATGGAGTGTGTGGGTGACGTGTGGTTGACATTGTGTGCACAGACGTTCAGCATGTATAGGGACAGTTGTATGTGTTATCTGTATTCCGATGACTGCGCGTATTACTAAGCACCGCCGTGTATAAGCTTAATGTATGTATAGTCAATGCCTGTTCTATCTCTGTACAGTAGTAGCGGTGCGACTGCACTAGCTAGCTACACCTCGCGGCATCGTCCCCCGGTGTATGGCATATGATTATAAACATTCTGTCTATTAGTCAAAACCGGTGGTGTGACTACGTCACATGTTTGAGGTGGGGGACGCAACACCGTGCCGGTGGGTCAGGGCTGCGAAACACTTTCCCCACACTGGGGGCTCGGACCCTCATTACTCGTCCGAGTAATATATTGCGGAGCGCACATAGCCATTGCCCAGAGTCTTTGCGACTGCGAGTGCAACGCCCACGGGGACCGACGTGGATGGGGCGGCCCATAGCTGATCGCTCAGCATCGGAATCCGTACAGTGAGCGACGCGGTCGCGCACAGACTTAGAGCACGTTTAGGGACAGCGGGAATGTCGAATATTGGATAAAACTCTTCATGAAACGCAAGATATAGGTGTGGATTGCAACTTACGAGTGCGGGAAACGTCCGCCGTTCATCCGCTGGACTTGCGATTTTGGTGGGTGGGGTGGGGCACGTACGGGTGCGGGTGGCGTGATTGTCGGTCGACGACTTCGTGGTGGACAGAGGATGCCGTCTTTGTGGGTGGCGTCGGACAATGTGTACTGTGCGCCCATCGATGTCGTATTCAGCTTGGCGTCTCATAGATGGCGGTATCGCCGTTGCAGGAGGCCTAGATGGCGTTATTGTTTGTGGTGCGCTCGA
>NW_026045781.1:150000-155000 GCF_023898315.1 Schistocerca nitens
TCTACGGGCCGTGGCCTCATTCAAGTTGGACTTGGGCTCGGCGCGAGGCGTCGGGGTAGTGGACCCTCCCAAACACCACATGCCACGACAGGCGGCAGCCTGCGGGGTTCGGTGCTGGACTCTTCCCTGTTCGCTCGCCGCTACTGGGGGAATCCTTGTTAGTTTCTTTTCCTCCGCTTAGTAATATGCTTAAATTCAGCGGGTAGTCTCGCCTGCTCTGAGGTCGTTGTACGAGGTGTCGCACGCCACACCGCCAGCCGGCTGTGCACGCTACCGAGACAGTACCGGTATGCGAACCGCCAGGCGACGGGCGCGCATCGCTCGTTTGAGGGGACGTGGCCGGCCCCACAGGCCGGCACGACACACCCACGTCTCCGAAGCGGGACAAACGCCGCGCGCTTCAGTTTACGCAGCCGACCCTCAGCCAGACGTGGCCCGGGAACGGAATCCATGGACCGCAATGTGCGTTCGAAACGTCGATGTTCATGTGTCCTGCAGTTCACATGTCGACGCGCAATTTGCTGCGTTCTTCATCGACCCACGAGCCGAGTGATCCACCGTCCTGGGTGATCTTTTTACAGTTTCCACTGTCTCTTTCAAAACAGTTGCATAGGCGGGACTGAGGCGTTCGACGGCCCCTGTTCCAGTGTTTTGTGTCCAACGGCCTCACGGCCGATGGGCGTCGTACGGCTCCACTCCGGAGCGGACAGGCACTCGGGCGAACGTCATTCAAAACCGGCGCGAGGCGCCAGGTGCCGCAGGCCAGCCGCTCCAGAGCTTCAGCGCTCGTACCACACAACATTTTCCGTTAGTTTTGAGAAGCACGCGTGGTCCCGCACGCGGCGCACAGCTACTGCGAGCCGTACAGGTAGCGTGTTGCACGACACGACACGCACATCGAAAGACATGCAGTCTAGTCGGTAATGATCCTTCCGCAGGTTCACCTACGGAAACCTTGTTACGACTTTTACTTCCTCTAAATGATCAAGTTTGGTCATCTTTCCGGTAGCATCGGCAACGACAGAGTCGATGCCGCGTACCAGTCCGAAGACCTCACTAAATCATTCAATCGGTAGTAGCGACGGGCGGTGTGTACAAAGGGCAGGGACGTAATCAACGCGAGCTTATGACTCGCGCTTACTGGGAATTCCTCGTTCATGGGGAACAATTGCAAGCCCCAATCCCTAGCACGAAGGAGGTTCAGCGGGTTACCCCGACCTTTCGGCCTAGGAAGACACGCTGATTCCTTCAGTGTAGCGCGCGTGCGGCCCAGAACATCTAAGGGCATCACAGACCTGTTATTGCTCAATCTCGTGCGGCTAGAAGCCGCCTGTCCCTCTAAGAAGAAAAGTAATCGCTGACAGCACGAAGGATGTCACGCGACTAGTTAGCAGGCTAGAGTCTCGTTCGTTATCGGAATTAACCAGACAAATCGCTCCACCAACTAAGAACGGCCATGCACCACCACCCACCGAATCAAGAAAGAGCTATCAATCTGTCAATCCTTCCGGTGTCCGGGCCTGGTGAGGTTTCCCGTGTTGAGTCAAATTAAGCCGCAGGCTCCACTCCTGGTGGTGCCCTTCCGTCAATTCCTTTAAGTTTCAGCTTTGCAACCATACTTCCCCCGGAACCCAAAAGCTTTGGTTTCCCGGAGGCTGCCCGCCGAGTCATCGGAGGAACTGCGGCGGATCGCTGGCTGGCATCGTTTATGGTTAGAACTAGGGCGGTATCTGATCGCCTTCGAACCTCTAACTTTCGTTCTTGATTAATGAAAACATACTTGGCAAATGCTTTCGCTTCTGTTCGTCTTGCGACGATCCAAGAATTTCACCTCTAACGTCGCAATACGAATGCCCCCGCCTGTCCCTATTAATCATTACCTCGGGTTCCGAAAACCAACAAAATAGAACCGAGGTCCTATTCCATTATTCCATGCACACAGTATTCAGGCGGGCTTGCCTGCTTTAAGCACTCTAATTTGTTCAAAGTAAACGTGCCGGCCCACCGAGACACTCAATAAAGAGCACCCTGGTAGGATTTCAACGGGGTCCGCCTCGGGACGCACGAGCACGCACGAGGCGGTCGCACGCCTTCGGCTCGCCCCACCGGCAGGACGTCCCACGATACATGCCAGTTAAACACCGACGGGCGGTGAACCAACAGCGTGGGACACAAATCCAACTACGAGCTTTTTAACCGCAACAACTTTAATATACGCTATTGGAGCTGGAATTACCGCGGCTGCTGGCACCAGACTTGCCCTCCAATAGATACTCGTTAAAGGATTTAAAGTGTACTCATTCCGATTACGGGGCCTCGGATGAGTCCCGTATCGTTATTTTTCGTCACTACCTCCCCGTGCCGGGAGTGGGTAATTTGCGCGCCTGCTGCCTTCCTTGGATGTGGTAGCCGTTTCTCAGGCTCCCTCTCCGGAATCGAACCCTGATTCCCCGTTACCCGTTACAACCATGGTAGGCGCAGAACCTACCATCGACAGTTGATAAGGCAGACATTTGAAAGATGCGTCGCCGGTACGAAGACCGTGCGATCAGCCCAAAGTTATTCAGAGTCACCAAGGCAAACGGACCGGACGAGCCGACCGATTGGTTTTGATCTAATAAAAGCGTCCCTTCCATCTCTGGTCGGGACTCTGTTTGCATGTATTAGCTCTAGAATTACCACAGTTATCCAAGTAACGTGGGTACGATCTAAGGAACCATAACTGATTTAATGAGCCATTCGCGGTTTCACCTTAATGCGGCTTGTACTGAGACATGCATGGCTTAATCTTTGAGACAAGCATATGACTACTGGCAGGATCAACCAGGGAGCTGCGTCAACTAGAGCTGAGCAGCCGGCCGCCCGGGAGTGTGTCCCGGGGGCCCGCGCGAACACGCAAGCGTCCGCTCAATTATTCTGCAAACAGGAGGAGGCTGGGCTCCCCTGCACGATACACCTCGAAACCCTCTCAGGTCCCGGCGGCGCGCAGCGCCGTCCTAAGTACTTGGTCGGGTTCGAGAGAGGCGCAATCGCCCGGAGATAGGCGAGTAGACGCTTTCAGTGCGACCACCCGTGCTCCCAACTGAGCTTGCCGCTGCCGACAGAGGCCCGGGAGCGTGCTGTCGTGGTGTTGCCGGCGGGAGACAACACGCGGCCACAAACAGTGACCGGGCAGCTCCAACGCCAGCGCCACAGAGGGGCAGAGCCCCACTTGGGTGCCAAAGCGAACTCTCCCAGCACAGCGCACGCGCCAACACATCCGCACAGCTGCGATACAAACCACCTGCGAGAACCGCGGGGGCGACCGAGCAGCAGACGGCGTCGCGGCGCCGAGTGCCGGGCGGCGGCGCATCCTCAACGCACACAGTCCTCAATCGGACCAGCACACTGCAGATGTCCACCGCGCTTCGCACCGGGCCCGGGAGGACCCACTTTGGCCGCACGGCGCCGCGCGCTGGGTGCGCCGGCACGCAGATGCGCCGCCTGCCGCGTCCGTCAGCCGGCGCGCCTGCCACTGGGCGCCCCCACCAGCCGGCTGCCGCGCGTGCGCCCACGCAGCGCGCGGCCAGCACGCCGGGCGCCCCCCCCTCACCGGCCGGGGACGGTCCCACCCAGCCACCGCCGCGTATCGCTTCATACCCACATGCCCACTCACGTTCGTGGGTATGATGGGTGTCGCTGAAGCAACCGGTTAATACCTGTACCGATCGTCGATATCAACGATTCACCTCCAGCGCGAACAACCGCGCAACAACGGATTTCCAGTTCATTTGCGTAACTTGGGCAGCAAACGTAGACATCCATCTACATTTGCGACTTCTACGAGTCTTGCATGCCTGGATGTTGTGTGTCACGACGCACTCCATCAGCATACATACACGCTGCGACGTGTGCACGAAAGAACACGTGGAAGGTGGCCAGCGTACGTATACGAATGCCATTGCACAGCTGCGAAGCGCATTCAACACGCGAACTCCTGACCGACGAGCTAGAGGTGACAGGAGGGGAGGGGGGGGCGGGGGCGATATACGTCCTATTGCAGTACACAATACAGTGGATAGCGGGACCATGTGGAAAGTAAGCAACACTCGCAAGATGTGAGGGTACGCACCGTAAAATGAATCAATACGCAGAACACCACAGTGTGCGCGAAGTGAACTATGTTGAGATGGTTGCAATTAGGCAACGCTACACGAATTCCTAGAGTCATATAACTAACAATTACAGGGCAGGTTAGGGCGCAACGTGGGTTAGGTTAGGGCCCAACGTGGGTTAGGTTAGGGCCCAACGTGGGTTAGGTTAGGGCCCAACGTGGGTTAGGTTAGGGCGCAACTTGGGTTAGGTTAGGGCGCAACTTGGGTTAGGTTAGGGCGCAACTTGGGTTAGGTTAGGGCGCAACTTGGGTTAGGTTAGGGCGCAACTTGGGTTAGGTTAGGGCGCAACTTGGGTTAGGTTAGGGCGCAACTTGGGTTAGGTTAGGGCGCAACTTGGGTTAGGTTAGGGCGCAACTTGGGTTAGGTTAGGGCGCAACTTGGGTTAGGTTAGGGCGCAACTTGGGTTAGGTTAGGGCGCAACTTGGGTTAGGTTAGGGCGCAACTTGGGTTAGGTTAGGGCGCAACTTGGGTTAGGTTAGGGCGCAACTTGGGTTAGGTTAGGGCGCAACTTGGGTTAGGTTAGGGCGCAACTTGGGTTAGGTTAGGGCGCAACTTGGGTTAGGTTAGGGCGCAACTTGGGTTAGGTTAGGGCGCAACTTGGGTTAGGTTAAGGCGCAACTTGGGTTAGGTTAAGGCGCAACTTGGGTTAGGTTAAGGCGCAACTTGGGTTAGGTTAAGGCGCAACTTGGGTTAGGTTAAGGCAGAAGTTGGGTTAGGTTAAGGCAGAAGTTGGGTTAGGTTAAGGCAGAAGTTGGGTTAGGTTAAGGCAGAAGTTGGGTTAGGTTAAGGCAGAAGTTGGGTTAGGTTAAGGCAGAAGTTGGGTTAGGTTAAGGCAGAAGTTGGGTT
>NW_026045782.1:2500-7500 GCF_023898315.1 Schistocerca nitens
AACCCAAAAGCTTTGGTTTCCCGGAGGCTGCCCGCCGAGTCATCGGAGGAACTGCGGCGGATCGCTGGCTGGCATCGTTTATGGTTAGAACTAGGGCGGTATCTGATCGCCTTCGAACCTCTAACTTTCGTTCTTGATTAATGAAAACATACTTGGCAAATGCTTTCGCTTCTGTTCGTCTTGCGACGATCCAAGAATTTCACCTCTAACGTCGCAATACGAATGCCCCCGCCTGTCCCTATTAATCATTACCTCGGGTTCCGAAAACCAACAAAATAGAACCGAGGTCCTATTCCATTATTCCATGCACACAGTATTCAGGCGGGCTTGCCTGCTTTAAGCACTCTAATTTGTTCAAAGTAAACGTGCCGGCCCACCGAGACACTCAATAAAGAGCACCCTGGTAGGATTTCAACGGGGTCCGCCTCGGGACGCACGAGCACGCACGAGGCGGTCGCACGCCTTCGGCTCGCCCCACCGGCAGGACGTCCCACGATACATGCCAGTTAAACACCGACGGGCGGTGAACCAACAGCGTGGGACACAAATCCAACTACGAGCTTTTTAACCGCAACAACTTTAATATACGCTATTGGAGCTGGAATTACCGCGGCTGCTGGCACCAGACTTGCCCTCCAATAGATACTCGTTAAAGGATTTAAAGTGTACTCATTCCGATTACGGGGCCTCGGATGAGTCCCGTATCGTTATTTTTCGTCACTACCTCCCCGTGCCGGGAGTGGGTAATTTGCGCGCCTGCTGCCTTCCTTGGATGTGGTAGCCGTTTCTCAGGCTCCCTCTCCGGAATCGAACCCTGATTCCCCGTTACCCGTTACAACCATGGTAGGCGCAGAACCTACCATCGACAGTTGATAAGGCAGACATTTGAAAGATGCGTCGCCGGTACGAAGACCGTGCGATCAGCCCAAAGTTATTCAGAGTCACCAAGGCAAACGGACCGGACGAGCCGACCGATTGGTTTTGATCTAATAAAAGCGTCCCTTCCATCTCTGGTCGGGACTCTGTTTGCATGTATTAGCTCTAGAATTACCACAGTTATCCAAGTAACGTGGGTACGATCTAAGGAACCATAACTGATTTAATGAGCCATTCGCGGTTTCACCTTAATGCGGCTTGTACTGAGACATGCATGGCTTAATCTTTGAGACAAGCATATGACTACTGGCAGGATCAACCAGGGAGCTGCGTCAACTAGAGCTGAGCAGCCGGCCGCCCGGGAGTGTGTCCCGGGGGCCCGCGCGAACACGCAAGCGTCCGCTCAATTATTCTGCAAACAGGAGGAGGCTGGGCTCCCCTGCACGATACACCTCGAAACCCTCTCAGGTCCCGGCGGCGCGCAGCGCCGTCCTAAGTACTTGGTCGGGTTCGAGAGAGGCGCAATCGCCCGGAGATAGGCGAGTAGACGCTTTCAGTGCGACCACCCGTGCCCCCAACTGAGCTTGCCGCTGCCGACAGAGGCCCGGGAGCGTGCTGTCGTGGTGTTGCCGGCGGGAGACAACACGCGGCCACAAACAGTGACCGGGCAGCTCCAACGCCAGCGCCACAGAGGGGCAGAGCCCCACTTGGGTGCCAAAGCGAACTCTCCCAGCACAGCGCACGCGCCAACACATCCGCACAGCTGCGATACAAACCACCTGCGAGAACCGCGGGGGCGACCGAGCAGCAGACGGCGTCGCGGCGCCGAGTGCCGGGCGGCGGCGCATCCTCAACGCACACAGTCCTCAATCGGACCAGCACACTGCAGATGTCCACCGCGCTTCGCACCGGGCCCGGGAGGACCCACTTTGGCCGCACGGCGCCGCGCGCTGGGTGCGCCGGCACGCAGATGCGCCGCCTGCCGCGTCCGTCAGCCGGCGCGCCTGCCACTGGGCGCCCCCACCAGCCGGCTGCCGCGCGTGCGCCCACGCAGCGCGCGGCCAGCACGCCGGGCGCCCCCCCCTCACCGGCCGGGGACGGTCCCACCCAGCCACCGCCGCGTATCGCTTCATACCCACATGCCCACTCACGTTCGTGGGTATGACGGGTGTCGCTGAAGCAACCGGTTAATACCTGTACCGATCGTCGATATCAACGATTCACCTCCAGCGCGAACAACCGCGCAACAACGGATTTCCAGTTCATTTGCGTAACTTGGGCAGCAAACGTAGACATCCATCTACATTTGCGACTTCTACGAGTCTTGCATGCCTGGATGTTGTGTGTCACGACGCACTCCATCAGCATACATACACGCTGCGACGTGTGCACGAAAGAACACGTGGAAGGTGGCCAGCGTACGTATACGAATGCCATTGCACAGCTGCGAAGCGCATTCAACACGCGAACTCCTGACCGACGAGCTAGAGGTGACAGGAGGGGAGGGGGGGGCGGGGGCGATATACGTCCTATTGCAGTACACAATACAGTGGATAGCGGGACCATGTGGAAAGTAAGCAACACTCGCAAGATGTGAGGGTACGCACCGTAAAATGAATCAATACGCAGAACACCACAGTGTGCGCGAAGTGAACTATGTTGAGATGGTTGCAATTAGGCAACGCTACACGAATTCCTAGAGTCATATAACTAACAATTACAGGGCAGGTTAGGGCGCAACGTAGGTTAGGTTAGGGCGCAACGTAGGTTAGGTTAGGGCGCAACGTAGGTTAGGTTAGGGCGCAACGTGGGTTAGGTTAAGGCGCAACTTGGGTTAGGTTAAGGCGCAACTTGGGTTAGGTTAAGGCGCAACTTGGGTTAGGTTAAGGCGCAACTTGGGTTAGGTTAAGGCGCAACTTGGGTTAGGTTAAGGCGCAACTTGGGTTAGGTTAGGGCGCAACTTGGGTTAGGTTAGGGCGCAACTTGGGTTAGGTTAGGGCGCAACTTGGGTTAGGTTAGGGCGCAACTTGGGTTAGGTTAGGGCGCAACTTGGGTTAGGTTAGGGCGCAACTTGGGTTAGGTTAGGGCGCAACTTGGGTTAGGTTAGGGCGCAACTTGGGTTAGGTTAAGGCGCAACATAGGTTAGGTTAAGGCGCAACATAGGTTAGGTTAAGGCGCAACATAGGTTAGGTTAAGGCGCAACATAGGTTAGGTTAAGGCGCAACATAGGTTAGGTTAAGGCGCAACATAGGTTAGGTTAAGGCGCAACATAGGTTAGGTTAAGGCGCAACATAGGTTAGGTTAAGGCGCAACATAGGTTAGGTTATGGCGCAACATAGGTTAGGTTATGGCGCAACATAGGTTAGGTTAAGGCGCAACATAGGTTAGGTTAAGGCGCAACATAGGTTAGGTTAAGGCGCAACATAGGTTAGGTTAAGGCGCAACATAGGTTAGGTTAAGGCGCAACATAGGTTAGGTTAAGGTGCAACATAGGTTAGGTTAAGGTGCAACATAGGTTAGGTTAAGGTGCAACATAGGTTAGGTTAAGGTGCAACATAGGTTAGGTTAAGGTGCAACATAGGTTAGGTTAAGGTGCAACATAGGTTAGGTTAAGGGATGGTGTATGAGGGGGGAGGGGACGAGGTTCGTTCATAGTGATGATGGTAAGTGGACGCCTGAGGCACCCTGAGATGTGTCACGTCAGGATGCACCTTTGGCTCAGGGGAGGTGGTGCGCCGGTTCCGTGGGTGTGGCAAGGGAGTGGCAGACCTGTGTCTTTCATTCCTGCCATTGCCTATATGCTGTGAGACAAGGCAGTGTGGTGGTGTTGGTTGCACCCCTGTGTAGGACATGTGTGGGTGTTTGTGGCTTATCTGAGTAATGATGGTTGTTGGAAGAGTGAGATATTCTGTTTTTGGGGTGGACCTCCTGGTTTTGTTATCATAGTGTGAATTGTGTAATGTGGCGGAGAGGATGCACTGGATGTTGTTCCATGCTGGTGCTTAGATATTTTGTCTGTGTCTGTTACAGGCAGAGAGTAGTGTGTGATAGAGTGTCTGGGTGACGTGTAGTTCGCATGTGTGCACAGACTGTCAGCATGTATAGGGACTGTTGTATGTCGTATGCCATCTATATTCCGATGGCTCTGCATCTATTAGTAATCAGCGCCATGTATCAGTTTAATCTGGTTGCGGTCACGCGGTGTTCTATCTCTGTACAGTAGTAGAGGTGCGACTGCACTACGTAGCTACCCCTCGCGGCAGCTTTCCCCGGTGTATGGCATATGATTATCGGCAATCAGTCGATTAGTGACAACTGGTCGTGTGACAACGTCACATGTCTGCGGGTGGGATACGCTACACCCTGCCTGTGGGTCAGGGCTCAGGAACGCTCTCCTGACGCTGAGCGCTCGGACCGTCATTACCCGTCTGAGTAATATATTGCGGAGCGCTTTTAGCCATTGCCCAGAGTCTTTGCGACTGCGAGTGCAACGCCCATGGGGATCGACATGGTTGGGGCGCTTTCTAGCTGATCGCTCGGCATCGGAATCCGTACTGAGCAACGCAATCGCGCACAGACTTGGAGCATGTGTAGGGACAGCGGGAATTTCGCATCTTGGATTAAACTCTTCATGAAACGGACGATATAGGGGTGGATTGCAACTTACGACTGCGAGAAGAGTCCGCCGTTCATCCGCTGGAGTTGTGAGTTGGGCTGTTGGGGTGGAGCACGTACGGGTGCGGGTGGAGTGATTGTCGGTCGACCACTTTCTGCGGCGCAGGCACTGGCGTCGGGGCTCCTGGGGTGGACAGAGGATGCCGTCTTTGTGGGTGGCGTCGGACAATGTGTACTGTGCGCCCATCGATGTCGTATTCAGCTTGGCGTCTCATAGATGGCGGTATCGCCGTTGCAGGAGGCCTAGATGGCGTTATTGTTTGTGGTGCGCTCGACATGGTGGATGTAGTGTTGCCAGATTCGCGTAGATGGCTGTATTGCATGTGGTTTCGTCGTATTTTCATAGGTGGCGATGCTGTGTGGTTGGCGTTGTTGCGTTCACTTCCTGTAGATGGAGGTGTCGTATCTGGGCTGCATGTCAATGTAGTGTCGTCACATTCCGAGAGATG
>NW_026045782.1:15000-17500 GCF_023898315.1 Schistocerca nitens
AACGTGGGTACGATCTAAGGAACCATAACTGATTTAATGAGCCATTCGCGGTTTCACCTTAATGCGGCTTGTACTGAGACATGCATGGCTTAATCTTTGAGACAAGCATATGACTACTGGCAGGATCAACCAGGGAGCTGCGTCAACTAGAGCTGAGCAGCCGGCCGCCCGGGAGTGTGTCCCGGGGGCCCGCGCGAACACGCAAGCGTCCGCTCAATTATTCTGCAAACAGGAGGAGGCTGGGCTCCCCTGCACGATACACCTCGAAACCCTCTCAGGTCCCGGCGGCGCGCAGCGCCGTCCTAAGTACTTGGTCGGGTTCGAGAGAGGCGCAATCGCCCGGAGATAGGCGAGTAGACGCTTTCAGTGCGACCACCCGTGCCCCCAACTGAGCTTGCCGCTGCCGACAGAGGCCCGGGAGCGTGCTGTCGTGGTGTTGCCGGCGGGAGACAACACGCGGCCACAAACAGTGACCGGGCAGCTCCAACGCCAGCGCCACAGAGGGGCAGAGCCCCACTTGGGTGCCAAAGCGAACTCTCCCAGCACAGCGCACGCGCCAACACATCCGCACAGCTGCGATACAAACCACCTGCGAGAACCGCGGGGGCGACCGAGCAGCAGACGGCGTCGCGGCGCCGAGTGCCGGGCGGCGGCGCATCCTCAACGCACACAGTCCTCAATCGGACCAGCACACTGCAGATGTCCACCGCGCTTCGCACCGGGCCCGGGAGGACCCACTTTGGCCGCACGGCGCCGCGCGCTGGGTGCGCCGGCACGCAGATGCGCCGCCTGCCGCGTCCGTCAGCCGGCGCGCCTGCCACTGGGCGCCCCCACCAGCCGGCTGCCGCGCGTGCGCCCACGCAGCGCGCGGCCAGCACGCCGGGCGCCCCCCCCTCACCGGCCGGGGACGGTCCCACCCAGCCACCGCCGCGTATCGCTTCATACCCACATGCCCACTCACGTTCGTGGGTATGACGGGTGTCGCTGAAGCAACCGGTTAATACCTGTACCGATCGTCGATATCAACGATTCACCTCCAGCGCGAACAACCGCGCAACAACGGATTTCCAGTTCATTTGCGTAACTTGGGCAGCAAACGTAGACATCCATCTACATTTGCGACTTCTACGAGTCTTGCATGCCTGGATGTTGTGTGTCACGACGCACTCCATCAGCATACATACACGCTGCGACGTGTGCACGAAAGAACACGTGGAAGGTGGCCAGCGTACGTATACGAATGCCATTGCACAGCTGCGAAGCGCATTCAACACGCGAACTCCTGACCGACGAGCTAGAGGTGACAGGAGGGGAGGGGGGGGCGGGGGCGATATACGTCCTATTGCAGTACACAATACAGTGGATAGCGGGACCATGTGGAAAGTAAGCAACACTCGCAAGATGTGAGGGTACGCACCGTAAAATGAATCAATACGCAGAACACCACAGTGTGCGCGAAGTGAACTATGTTGAGATGGTTGCAATTAGGCAACGCTACACGAATTCCTAGAGTCATATAACTAACAATTACAGGGCAGGTTAGGGCGCAACGTAGGTTAGGTTAGGGCGCAACGTAGGTTAGGTTAGGGCGCAACGTAGGTTAGGTTAGGGCGCAACGTGGGTTAGGTTAAGGCGCAACTTGGGTTAGGTTAAGGCGCAACTTGGGTTAGGTTAAGGCGCAACTTGGGTTAGGTTAAGGCGCAACTTGGGTTAGGTTAAGGCGCAACTTGGGTTAGGTTAAGGCGCAACTTGGGTTAGGTTAGGGCGCAACTTGGGTTAGGTTAGGGCGCAACTTGGGTTAGGTTAGGGCGCAACTTGGGTTAGGTTAGGGCGCAACTTGGGTTAGGTTAGGGCGCAACTTGGGTTAGGTTAGGGCGCAACTTGGGTTAGGTTAGGGCGCAACTTGGGTTAGGTTAGGGCGCAACTTGGGTTAGGTTAAGGCGCAACATAGGTTAGGTTAAGGCGCAACATAGGTTAGGTTAAGGCGCAACATAGGTTAGGTTAAGGCGCAACATAGGTTAGGTTAAGGCGCAACATAGGTTAGGTTAAGGCGCAACATAGGTTAGGTTAAGGCGCAACATAGGTTAGGTTAAGGCGCAACATAGGTTAGGTTAAGGCGCAACATAGGTTAGGTTATGGCGCAACATAGGTTAGGTTATGGCGCAACATAGGTTAGGTTAAGGCGCAACATAGGTTAGGTTAAGGCGCAACATAGGTTAGGTTAAGGCGCAACATAGGTTAGGTTAAGGCGCAACATAGGTTAGGTTAAGGCGCAACATAGGTTAGGTTAAGGTGCAACATAGGTTAGGTTAAGGTGCAACATAGGTTAGGTTAAGGTGCAACATAGGTTAGGTTAAGGTGCAACATAGGTTAGGTTAAGGTGCAACATAGGTTAGGTTAAGGTGCAACATAGGTTAGGTTAAGGGATGGTGTATGAGGGGGGAGGGGACGAGGTTCGTTCATAGTGATGATGGTAAGTGGACGCCTGAGGCACCCTGAG
>NW_026045783.1:0-37386 GCF_023898315.1 Schistocerca nitens
CTGTGGCGCGGAAGTATCCTCACGAGGGGAAAGCCGTATTTACAACCACACTCTCTGTTTGTAGCTCACACTACCGAAGAAACAATTTGGTGCCGTAGGTGCGCTTTCTGTTTGATGCAAACTTTTGATTTCACTTAGGAGAACACGGCCAGTATCGTGCTGTTGCACATTACAAAGGATCTCAATGATATTCAGGGTGCTCCAGTGAAGCGACAAAATCTGTGTCAGGAGTGGGATTCGAACCCACGCCCTCATTCGAGGACCAGAAGGCTCTAGCTGCTACTGCAGCCAAGGTCGTTCCTTGAGTCTGGCGCCTTAGACCGCTCGGCCATCCTGACACTTGATTGATACTCCTCGTTTGTTCTATTAGAGTACTTGCAGTTGATGTTGTAGTCGCATCCACGTTGTCACAGTACGCAGGCATGAGTTCTGCACCCGTTAGACGTTCGCCAGACGCAGCCGCACAAATATAGCGCAGAATGTACCACCAAAAGAGTTTCTCAAATCCAAATAATCACAGCAATCAATACATTTCGTTCGAAACTAAGTCGTCTGTTAAAGACATCAGAGATTAGACAGAATGCAGAGGTCTATCTGTCGAGTAATATCTCAAGTATTGGTCACGTTGTAATCTCCATAAAGTAATACTTTGAGTATATGAATTTATTTCGTGTTCTCTGTATTTCATCAGTGACTATTATTGTACAGATGATGTACTGGTCAGCCTGCACTGTTTCCTCACACTGTCGTTAGCACTCTGCATCTCTAGACAAGAGTCGTTTTCATACCACAAGTGTCCCTTTTGACGTGTTTGCGGCTGTGGCGCGGAAGTATCCTCACGAGGGGAAAGCCGTATTTACAACCAACACTCTCTGTTTGTAGCTCACACTACCGAAGAAACAATTTGGTGCCGTAGGTGCGCTTCTGTTTGATGCAAACTTTTGATTTCACTTAGGAGAACACGGCCAGTATCGTGCTGTTGCACATTACAAAGGATCTCAATGATATTCAGGGTGCTCCAGTGAAGCGACAAAATCTGTGTCAGGAGTGGGATTCGAACCCACGCCCTCATTCGAGGACCAGAAGGCTCTAGCTGCTACTGCAGCCAAGGTCGTTCCTTGAGTCTGGCGCCTTAGACCGCTCGGCCATCCTGACACTTGATTGATACTCCTCGTTTGTTCTATTAGAGTACTTGCAGTTGATGTTGTAGTCGCATCCACGTTGTCACAGTACGCAGGCATGAGTTCTGCACCCGTTAGACGTTCGCCAGACGCAGCCGCACAAATATAGCGCAGAATGTACCACCAAAAGAGTTTCTCAAATCCAAATAATCACAGCAATCAATACATTTCGTTCGAAACTAAGTCGTCTGTTAAAGACATCAGAGATTAGACAGAATGCAGAGGTCTATCTGTCGAGTAATATCTCAAGTATTGGTCACGTTGTAATCTCCATAAAGTAATACTTTGAGTATATGAATTTATTTCGTGTTCTCTGTATTTCATCAGTGACTATTATTGTACAGATGATGTACTGGTCAGCCTGCACTGTTTCCTCACACTGTCGTTAGCACTCTGCATCTCTAGACAAGAGTCGTTTTCATACCACAAGTGTCCCTTTTGACGTGTTTGCGGCTGTGGCGCGGAAGTATCCTCACGAGGGGAAAGCCGTATTTACAACCAACACTCTCTGTTTGTAGCTCACACTACCGAAGAAACAATTTGGTGCCGTAGGTGCGCTTCTGTTTGATGCAAACTTTTGATTTCACTTAGGAGAACACGGCCAGTATCGTGCTGTTGCACATTACAAAGGATCTCAATGATATTCAGGGTGCTCCAGTGAAGCGACAAAATCTGTGTCAGGAGTGGGATTCGAACCCACGCCCTCATTCGAGGACCAGAAGGCTCTAGCTGCTGACTGCAGCCAAGGTCGTTCCTTGAGTCTGGCGCCTTAGACCGCTCGGCCATCCTGACACTTGATTTGATACTCCTCGTTTGTTCTATTAGAGTACTTGCAGTTGATGTTGTAGTCGCATCCACGTTGTCACAGTACGCAGGCATGAGTTCTGCACCCGTTAGACGTTCGCCAGACGCAGCCGCACAAATATAGCGCAGAATGTACCACCAAAAGAGTTTCTCAAATCCAAATAATCACAGCAATCAATACATTTCGTTCGAACTAAGTCGTCTGTTAAAGACATCAGAGATTAGACAGAATGCAGAGGTCTATCTGTCGAGTAATATCTCAAGTATTGGTCACGTTGTAATCTCCATAAAGTAATACTTGAGTATATGAATTTATTTCGTGTTCTCTGTATTTCATCAGTGACTATTATTGTACAGATGATGTACTGGTCAGCCTGCACTGTTTCCTCACACTGTCGTTAGCACTCTGCATCTCTAGACAAGAGTCGTTTTCATACCACAAGTGTCCCTTTTGACGTGTTTGCGGCTGTGGCGCGGAAGTATCCTCACGAGGGGAAAGCCGTATTTACAACCAACACTCTCTGTTTGTAGCTCACACTACCGAAGAAACAATTTGGTGCCGTAGGTGCGCTTCTGTTTGATGCAAACTTTTGATTTCACTTAGGAGAACACGGCCAGTATCGTGCTGTTGCACATTACAAAGGATCTCAATGATATTCAGGGTGCTCCAGTGAAGCGACAAAATCTGTGTCAGGAGTGGGATTCGAACCCACGCCCTCATTCGAGGACCAGAAGGCTCTAGCTGCTACTGCAGCCAAGGTCGTTCTTGAGTCTGGCGCCTTAGACCGCTCGGCCATCCTGACACTTGATTTGATACTCCTCGTTTGTTCTATTAGAGTACTTGCAGTGATGTTGTAGTCGCATCCACGTTGTCACAGTACGCAGGCATGAGTTCTGCACCGTTAGACGTTCGCCAGACGCAGCCGCACAAATATAGCGCAGAATGTACCACCAAAAGAGTTTCTCAAATCCAAATAATCACAGCAATCAATACATTTCGTTCGAAACTAAGTCGTCTGTTAAAGACATCAGAGATTAGACAGAATGCAGAGGTCTATCTGTCGAGTAATATCTCAAGTATTGGTCACGTTGTAATCTCCATAAAGTAATACTTTGAGTATATGAATTTATTTCGTGTTCTCTGTATTTCATCAGTGACTATTATTGTACAGATGATGTACTGGTCAGCCTGCACTGTTTCCTCACACTGTCGTTAGCACTCTGCATCTCTAGACAAGAGTCGTTTTCATACCACAAGTGTCCCTTTTGACGTGTTTGCGGCTGTGGCGCGGAAGTATCCTCACGAGGGGAAAGCCGTATTTACAACCAACACTCTCTGTTTGTAGCTCACACTACCGAAGAAACAATTTGGTGCCGTAGGTGCGCTTCTGTTTGATGCAAACTTTTGATTTCACTTAGGAGAACACGGCCAGTATCGTGCTGTTGCACATTACAAAGGATCTCAATGATATTCAGGGTGCTCCAGTGAAGCGACAAAATCTGTGTCAGGAGTGGGATTCGAACCCACGCCCTCATTCGAGGACCAGAAGGCTCTAGCTGCTACTGCAGCCAAGGTCGTTCCTTGAGTCTGGCGCCTTAGACCGCTCGCCATCCTGACACTTGATTTGATACTCCTCGTTTGTTCTATTAGAGTACTTGCAGTTGATGTTGTAGTCGCATCCACGTTGTCACAGTACGCAGGCATGAGTTCTGCACCCGTTAGACGTTCGCCAGACGCAGCCGCACAAATATAGCGCAGAATGTACCACCAAAAGAGTTTCTCAAATCCAAATAATCACAGCAATCAATACATTTCGTTCGAAACTAAGTCGTCTGTTAAAGACATCAGAGATTAGACAGAATGCAGAGGTCTATCTGTCGAGTAATATCTCAAGTATTGGTCACGTTGTAATCTCCATAAAGTAATACTTTGAGTATATGAATTTATTTCGTGTTCTCTGTATTTCATCAGTGACTATTATTGTACAGATGATGTACTGGTCAGCCTGCACTGTTTCCTCACACTGTCGTTAGCACTCTGCATCTCTAGACAAGAGTCGTTTTCATACCACAAGTGTCCCTTTTGACGTGTTTGCGGCTGTGGCGCGGAAGTATCCTCACGAGGGGAAAGCCGTATTTACAACCAACACTCTCTGTTTGTAGCTCACACTACCGAAGAAACAATTTGGTGCCGTAGGTGCGCTTCTGTTTGATGCAAACTTTTGATTTCACTTAGGAGAACACGGCCAGTATCGTGCTGTTGCACATTACAAAGGATCTCAATGATATTCAGGGTGCTCCAGTGAAGCGACAAAATCTGTGTCAGGAGTGGGATTCGAACCCACGCCCTCATTCGAGGACCAGAAGGCTCTAGCTGCTACTGCAGCCAAGGTCGTTCCTTGAGTCTGGCGCCTTAGACCCGCTCGGCCATCCTGACACTTGATTTGATACTCCTCGTTTGTTCTATTAGAGTACTTGCAGTTGATGTTGTAGTCGCATCCACGTTGTCACAGTACGCAGGCATGAGTTCTGCACCCGTTAGACGTTCGCCAGACGCAGCCGCACAAATATAGCGCAGAATGTACCACCAAAAGAGTTTCTCAAATCCAAATAATCACAGCAATCAATACATTTCGTTCGAAACTAAGTCGTCTGTTAAAGACATCAGAGATTAGACAGAATGCAGAGGTCTATCTGTCGAGTAATATCTCAAGTATTGGTCACGTTGTAATCTCCATAAAGTAATACTTTGAGTATATGAATTTATTTCGTGTTCTCTGTATTTCATCAGTGACTATTATTGTACAGATGATGTACTGGTCAGCCTGCACTGTTTCCTCACACTGTCGTTAGCACTCTGCATCTCTAGACAAGAGTCGTTTTCATACCACAAGTGTCCCTTTTGACGTGTTTGCGGCTGTGGCGCGGAAGTATCCTCACGAGGGGGAAAGCGTATTTACAACCAACACTCTCTGTTTGTAGCTCACACTACCGAAGAAACAATTTGGTGCCGTAGGTGCGCTTCTGTTTGATGCAAACTTTTGATTTCACTTAGGAGAACACGGCCAGTATCGTGCTGTTGCACATTACAAAGGATCTCAATGATATTCAGGGTGCTCCAGTGAAGCGACAAAATCTGTGTCAGGAGTGGGATTCGAACCCACGCCCTCATTCGAGGACCAGAAGGCTCTAGCTGCTACTGCAGCCAAGGTCGTTCCTTGAGTCTGGCGCCTTAGACCGCTCGGCCATCCTGACACTTGATTTGATACTCCTCGTTTGTTCTATTAGAGTACTTGCAGTTGATGTTGTAGTCGCATCCACGTTGTCACAGTACGCAGGCATGAGTTCTGCACCCGTTAGACGTTCGCCAGACGCAGCCGCACAAATATAGCGCAGAATGTACCACCAAAAGAGTTTCTCAAATCCAAATAATCACAGCAATCAATACATTTCGTTCGAAACTAAGTCGTCTGTTAAAGACATCAGAGATTAGACAGAATGCAGAGGTCTATCTGTCGAGTAATATCTCAAGTATTGTCACGTTGTAATCTCCATAAAGTAATACTTTGAGTATATGAATTTATTTCGTGTTCTCTGTATTTCATCAGTGACTATTATTGTACAGATGATGTACTGGTCAGCCTGCAACTGTTTCCTCACACTGTCGTTAGCACTCTGCATCTCTAGACAAGAGTCGTTTTCATACCACAAGTGTCCCTTTGACGTGTTTGCGGCTGTGGCGCGGAAGTATCCTCACGAGGGGAAAGCCGTATTTACAACCAACACTCTCTGTTTGTAGCTCACACTACCGAAGAAACAATTTGGTGCCGTAGGTGCGCTTCTGTTTGATGCAAACTTTTGATTTCACTTAGGAGAACACGGCCAGTATCGTGCTGTTGCACATTACAAAGGATCTCAATGATATTCAGGGTGCTCCAGTGAAGCGACAAAATCTGTGTCAGGAGTGGGATTCGAACCCACGCCCTCATTCGAGGACCAGAAGGCTCTAGCTGCTACTGCAGCCAAGGTCGTTCCTTGAGTCTGGCGCCTTAGACCGCTCGGCCATCCTGACACTTGATTTGATACTCCTCGTTTGTTCTATTAGAGTACTTGCAGTTGATGTTGTAGTCGCATCCACGTTGTCACAGTACGCAGGCATGAGTTCTGCACCCGTTAGACGTTCGCCAGACGCAGCCGCACAAATATAGCGCAGAATGTACCACCAAAAGAGTTTCTCAAATCCAAATAATCACAGCAATCAATACATTTCGTTCGAAACTAAGTCGTCTGTTAAAGACATCAGAGATTAGACAGAATGCAGAGGTCTATCTGTCGAGTAATATCTCAAGTATTGGTCACGTTGTAATCTCCATAAAGTAATACTTTGAGTATATGAATTTATTTCGTGTTCTCTGTATTTCATCAGTGACTATTATTGTACAGATGATGTACTGGTCAGCCTGCACTGTTTCCTCACACTGTCGTTAGCACTCTGCATCTCTAGACAAGAGTCGTTTCATACCACAAGTGTCCCTTTTGACGTGTTTGCGGCTGTGGCGCGGAAGTATCCTCACGAGGGGAAAGCCGTATTTACAACCAACACTCTCTGTTTGTAGCTCACACTACCGAAGAAACAATTTGGTGCCGTAGGTGCGCTTCTGTTTGATGCAAACTTTTGATTTCACTTAGGAGAACACGGCCAGTATCGTGCTGTTGCACATTACAAAGGATCTCAATGATATTCAGGGTGCTCCAGTGAAGCGACAAAATCTGTGTCAGGAGTGGGATTCGAACCACGCCCTCATTCGAGGACCAGAGGCTCTAGCTGCTACTGCAGCCAAGGTCGTTCCTTGAGTCTGGCGCCTTAGACCGCTCGGCCATCCTGACACTTGATTTGATACTCCTCGTTTGTTCTATTAGAGTACTTGCAGTTGATGTTGTAGTCGCATCCACGTTGTCACAGTACGCAGGCATGAGTTCTGCACCCGTTAGACGTTCGCCAGACGCAGCCGCACAAATATAGCGCAGAATGTACCACCAAAGAGTTTCTCAAATCCAAATAATCACAGCAATCAATACATTTCGTTCGAAACTAAGTCGTCTGTTAAAGACATCAGAGATTAGACAGAATGCAGAGGTCTATCTGTCGAGTAATATCTCAAGTATTGGTCACGTGTAATCTCCATAAAGTAATACTTTGAGTATATGAATTTATTTCGTGTTCTCTGTATTTCATCAGTGACTATTATTGTACAGATGATGTACTGGTCAGCCTGCACTGTTTCCTCACACTGTCGTTAGCACTCTGCATCTCTAGACAAGAGTCGTTTTCATACCACAAGTGTCCCTTTGACGGTGTTTGCGGCTGTGGCGCGGAAGTATCCTCACGAGGGAAAGCCGTATTTACAACCAACACTCTCTGTTTGTAGCTCACACTACCGAAGAAACAATTTGGTGCCGTAGGTGCGCTTCTGTTTGATGCAAACTTTTGATTTCACTTAGGAGAACACGGCCAGTATCGTGCTGTTGCACATTACAAAGGATCTCAATGATATTCAGGGTGCTCCAGTGAAGCGACAAAATCTGTGTCAGGAGTGGGATTCGAACCCACGCCCTCATTCGAGGACCAGAAGGCTCTAGCTGCTACTGCAGCCAAGGTCGTTCCTTGAGTCTGGCGCCTTAGACCGCTCGGCCATCCTGACACTTGATTTGATACTCCTCGTTTGTTCTATTAGAGTACTTGCAGTTGATGTTGTAGTCGCATCCACGTTGTCACAGTACGCAGGCATGAGTTCTGCACCCGTTAGACGTTCGCCAGACGCAGCCGCACAAATATAGCGCAGAATGTACCACCAAAAGAGTTTCTCAAATCCAAATAATCACAGCAATCAATACATTTCGTTCGAAACTAAGTCGTCTGTTAAAGACATCAGAGATTAGACAGAATGCAGAGGTCTATCTGTCGAGTAATATCTCAAGTATTGGTCACGTTGTAATCTCCATAAAGTAATACTTTGAGTATATGAATTTATTTCGTGTTCTCTGTATTTCATCAGTGACTATTATTGTACAGATGATGTACTGGTCAGCCTGCACTGTTTCCTCACACTGTCGTTAGCACTCTGCATCTCTAGACAAGAGTCGTTTTCATACCACAAGTGTCCCTTTTGACGTGTTTGCGGCTGTGGCGCGGAAGTATCCTCACGAGGGGAAAGCCGTATTTACAACCAACACTCTCTGTTTGTAGCTCACACTACCGAAGAAACAATTTGGTGCCGTAGGTGCGCTTCTGTTTGATGCAAACTTTTGATTTCACTTAGGAGAACACGGCCAGTATCGTGCTGTTGCACATTACAAAGGATCTCAATGATATTCAGGGTGCTCCAGTGAAGCGACAAAATCTGTGTCAGGAGTGGGATTCGAACCCACGCCCTCATTCGAGGACCAGAAGGCTCTAGCTGCTACTGCAGCCAAGGTCGTTCCTTGAGTCTGGCGCCTTAGACCGCTCGGCCATCCTGACACTTGATTTGATACTCCTCGTTTGTTCTATTAGAGTACTTGCAGTTGATGTTGTAGTCGCATCCACGTTGTCACAGTACGCAGGCATGAGTTCTGCACCCGTTAGACGTTCGCCAGACGCAGCCGCACAAATATAGCGCAGAATGTACCACCAAAAGAGTTTCTCAAATCCAAATAATCACAGCAATCAATACATTTCGTTCGAAACTAAGTCGTCTGTTAAAGACATCAGAGATTAGACAGAATGCAGAGGTCTATCTGTCGAGTAATATCTCAAGTATTGGTCACGTTGTAATCTCCATAAAGTAATACTTTGAGTATATGAATTTATTTCGTGTTCTCTGTATTTCATCAGTGACTATTATTGTACAGATGATGTACTGGTCAGCCTGCACTGTTTCCTCACACTGTCGTTAGCACTCTGCATCTCTAGACAAGAGTCGTTTTCATACCACAAGTGTCCCTTTTGACGTGTTTGCGGCTGTGGCGCGGAAGTATCCTCACGAGGGGAAAGCCGTATTTACAACCAACACTCTCTGTTTGTAGCTCACACTACCGAAGAAACAATTTGGTGCCGTAGGTGCGCTTCTGTTTGATGCAAACTTTTGATTTCACTTAGGAGAACACGGCCAGTATCGTGCTGTTGCACATTACAAAGGATCTCAATGATATTCAGGGTGCTCCAGTGAAGCGACAAAATCTGTGTCAGGAGTGGGATTCGAACCCACGCCCTCATTCGAGGACCAGAAGGCTCTAGCTGCTACTGCAGCCAAGGTCGTTCCTTGAGTCTGGCGCCTTAGACCGCTCGGCCATCCTGACACTTGATTTGATACTCCTCGTTTGTTCTATTAGAGTACTTGCAGTTGATGTTGTAGTCGCATCCACGTTGTCACAGTACGCAGGCATGAGTTCTGCACCCGTTAGACGTTCGCCAGACGCAGCCGCACAAATATAGCGCAGAATGTACCACCAAAAGAGTTTCTCAAATCCAAATAATCACAGCAATCAATACATTTCGTTCGAAACTAAGTCGTCTGTTAAAGACATCAGAGATTAGACAGAATGCAGAGGTCTATCTGTCGAGTAATATCTCAAGTATTGGTCACGTTGTAATCTCCATAAAGTAATACTTTGAGTATATGAATTTATTTCGTGTTCTCTGTATTTCATCAGTGACTATTATTGTACAGATGATGTACTGGTCAGCCTGCACTGTTTCCTCACACTGTCGTTAGCACTCTGCATCTCTAGACAAGAGTCGTTTTCATACCACAAGTGTCCCTTTTGACGTGTTTGCGGCTGTGGCGCGGAAGTATCCTCACGAGGGGAAAGCCGTATTTACAACCAACACTCTCTGTTTGTAGCTCACACTACCGAAGAAACAATTTGGTGCCGTAGGTGCGCTTCTGTTTGATGCAAACTTTTGATTTCACTTAGGAGAACACGGCCAGTATCGTGCTGTTGCACATTACAAAGGATCTCAATGATATTCAGGGTGCTCCAGTGAAGCGACAAAATCTGTGTCAGGAGTGGGATTCGAACCCACGCCCTCATTCGAGGACCAGAAGGCTCTAGCTGCTACTGCAGCCAAGGTCGTTCCTTGAGTCTGGCGCCTTAGACCGCTCGGCCATCCTGACACTTGATTTGATACTCCTCGTTTGTTCTATTAGAGTACTTGCAGTTGATGTTGTAGTCGCATCCACGTTGTCACAGTACGCAGGCATGAGTTCTGCACCCGTTAGACGTTCGCCAGACGCAGCCGCACAAATATAGCGCAGAATGTACCACCAAAAGAGTTTCTCAAATCCAAATAATCACAGCAATCAATACATTTCGTTCGAAACTAAGTCGTCTGTTAAAGACATCAGAGATTAGACAGAATGCAGAGGTCTATCTGTCGAGTAATATCTCAAGTATTGGTCACGTTGTAATCTCCATAAAGTAATACTTTGAGTATATGAATTTATTTCGTGTTCTCTGTATTTCATCAGTGACTATTATTGTACAGATGATGTACTGGTCAGCCTGCACTGTTTCCTCACACTGTCGTTAGCACTCTGCATCTCTAGACAAGAGTCGTTTTCATACCACAAGTGTCCCTTTTGACGTGTTTGCGGCTGTGGCGCGGAAGTATCCTCACGAGGGGAAAGCCGTATTTACAACCAACACTCTCTGTTTGTAGCTCACACTACCGAAGAAACAATTTGGTGCCGTAGGTGCGCTTCTGTTTGATGCAAACTTTTGATTTCACTTAGGAGAACACGGCCAGTATCGTGCTGTTGCACATTACAAAGGATCTCAATGATATTCAGGGTGCTCCAGTGAAGCGACAAAATCTGTGTCAGGAGTGGGATTCGAACCCACGCCCTCATTCGAGGACCAGAAGGCTCTAGCTGCTACTGCAGCCAAGGTCGTTCCTTGAGTCTGGCGCCTTAGACCGCTCGGCCATCCTGACACTTGATTTGATACTCCTCGTTTGTTCTATTAGAGTACTTGCAGTTGATGTTGTAGTCGCATCCACGTTGTCACAGTACGCAGGCATGAGTTCTGCACCCGTTAGACGTTCGCCAGACGCAGCCGCACAAATATAGCGCAGAATGTACCACCAAAAGAGTTTCTCAAATCCAAATAATCACAGCAATCAATACATTTCGTTCGAAACTAAGTCGTCTGTTAAAGACATCAGAGATTAGACAGAATGCAGAGGTCTATCTGTCGAGTAATATCTCAAGTATTGGTCACGTTGTAATCTCCATAAAGTAATACTTTGAGTATATGAATTTATTTCGTGTTCTCTGTATTTCATCAGTGACTATTATTGTACAGATGATGTACTGGTCAGCCTGCACTGTTTCCTCACACTGTCGTTAGCACTCTGCATCTCTAGACAAGAGTCGTTTTCATACCACAAGTGTCCCTTTTGACGTGTTTGCGGCTGTGGCGCGGAAGTATCCTCACGAGGGGAAAGCCGTATTTACAACCAACACTCTCTGTTTGTAGCTCACACTACCGAAGAAACAATTTGGTGCCGTAGGTGCGCTTCTGTTTGATGCAAACTTTTGATTTCACTTAGGAGAACACGGCCAGTATCGTGCTGTTGCACATTACAAAGGATCTCAATGATATTCAGGGTGCTCCAGTGAAGCGACAAAATCTGTGTCAGGAGTGGGATTCGAACCCACGCCCTCATTCGAGGACCAGAAGGCTCTAGCTGCTACTGCAGCCAAGGTCGTTCCTTGAGTCTGGCGCCTTAGACCGCTCGGCCATCCTGACACTTGATTTGATACTCCTCGTTTGTTCTATTAGAGTACTTGCAGTTGATGTTGTAGTCGCATCCACGTTGTCACAGTACGCAGGCATGAGTTCTGCACCCGTTAGACGTTCGCCAGACGCAGCCGCACAAATATAGCGCAGAATGTACCACCAAAAGAGTTTCTCAAATCCAAATAATCACAGCAATCAATACATTTCGTTCGAAACTAAGTCGTCTGTTAAAGACATCAGAGATTAGACAGAATGCAGAGGTCTATCTGTCGAGTAATATCTCAAGTATTGGTCACGTTGTAATCTCCATAAAGTAATACTTTGAGTATATGAATTTATTTCGTGTTCTCTGTATTTCATCAGTGACTATTATTGTACAGATGATGTACTGGTCAGCCTGCACTGTTTCCTCACACTGTCGTTAGCACTCTGCATCTCTAGACAAGAGTCGTTTTCATACCACAAGTGTCCCTTTTGACGTGTTTGCGGCTGTGGCGCGGAAGTATCCTCACGAGGGGAAAGCCGTATTTACAACCAACACTCTCTGTTTGTAGCTCACACTACCGAAGAAACAATTTGGTGCCGTAGGTGCGCTTCTGTTTGATGCAAACTTTTGATTTCACTTAGGAGAACACGGCCAGTATCGTGCTGTTGCACATTACAAAGGATCTCAATGATATTCAGGGTGCTCCAGTGAAGCGACAAAATCTGTGTCAGGAGTGGGATTCGAACCCACGCCCTCATTCGAGGACCAGAAGGCTCTAGCTGCTACTGCAGCCAAGGTCGTTCCTTGAGTCTGGCGCCTTAGACCGCTCGGCCATCCTGACACTTGATTTGATACTCCTCGTTTGTTCTATTAGAGTACTTGCAGTTGATGTTGTAGTCGCATCCACGTTGTCACAGTACGCAGGCATGAGTTCTGCACCCGTTAGACGTTCGCCAGACGCAGCCGCACAAATATAGCGCAGAATGTACCACCAAAAGAGTTTCTCAAATCCAAATAATCACAGCAATCAATACATTTCGTTCGAAACTAAGTCGTCTGTTAAAGACATCAGAGATTAGACAGAATGCAGAGGTCTATCTGTCGAGTAATATCTCAAGTATTGGTCACGTTGTAATCTCCATAAAGTAATACTTTGAGTATATGAATTTATTTCGTGTTCTCTGTATTTCATCAGTGACTATTATTGTACAGATGATGTACTGGTCAGCCTGCACTGTTTCCTCACACTGTCGTTAGCACTCTGCATCTCTAGACAAGAGTCGTTTTCATACCACAAGTGTCCCTTTTGACGTGTTTGCGGCTGTGGCGCGGAAGTATCCTCACGAGGGGAAAGCCGTATTTACAACCAACACTCTCTGTTTGTAGCTCACACTACCGAAGAAACAATTTGGTGCCGTAGGTGCGCTTCTGTTTGATGCAAACTTTTGATTTCACTTAGGAGAACACGGCCAGTATCGTGCTGTTGCACATTACAAAGGATCTCAATGATATTCAGGGTGCTCCAGTGAAGCGACAAAATCTGTGTCAGGAGTGGGATTCGAACCCACGCCCTCATTCGAGGACCAGAAGGCTCTAGCTGCTACTGCAGCCAAGGTCGTTCCTTGAGTCTGGCGCCTTAGACCGCTCGGCCATCCTGACACTTGATTTGATACTCCTCGTTTGTTCTATTAGAGTACTTGCAGTTGATGTTGTAGTCGCATCCACGTTGTCACAGTACGCAGGCATGAGTTCTGCACCCGTTAGACGTTCGCCAGACGCAGCCGCACAAATATAGCGCAGAATGTACCACCAAAAGAGTTTCTCAAATCCAAATAATCACAGCAATCAATACATTTCGTTCGAAACTAAGTCGTCTGTTAAAGACATCAGAGATTAGACAGAATGCAGAGGTCTATCTGTCGAGTAATATCTCAAGTATTGGTCACGTTGTAATCTCCATAAAGTAATACTTTGAGTATATGAATTTATTTCGTGTTCTCTGTATTTCATCAGTGACTATTATTGTACAGATGATGTACTGGTCAGCCTGCACTGTTTCCTCACACTGTCGTTAGCACTCTGCATCTCTAGACAAGAGTCGTTTTCATACCACAAGTGTCCCTTTTGACGTGTTTGCGGCTGTGGCGCGGAAGTATCCTCACGAGGGGAAAGCCGTATTTACAACCAACACTCTCTGTTTGTAGCTCACACTACCGAAGAAACAATTTGGTGCCGTAGGTGCGCTTCTGTTTGATGCAAACTTTTGATTTCACTTAGGAGAACACGGCCAGTATCGTGCTGTTGCACATTACAAAGGATCTCAATGATATTCAGGGTGCTCCAGTGAAGCGACAAAATCTGTGTCAGGAGTGGGATTCGAACCCACGCCCTCATTCGAGGACCAGAAGGCTCTAGCTGCTACTGCAGCCAAGGTCGTTCCTTGAGTCTGGCGCCTTAGACCGCTCGGCCATCCTGACACTTGATTTGATACTCCTCGTTTGTTCTATTAGAGTACTTGCAGTTGATGTTGTAGTCGCATCCACGTTGTCACAGTACGCAGGCATGAGTTCTGCACCCGTTAGACGTTCGCCAGACGCAGCCGCACAAATATAGCGCAGAATGTACCACCAAAAGAGTTTCTCAAATCCAAATAATCACAGCAATCAATACATTTCGTTCGAAACTAAGTCGTCTGTTAAAGACATCAGAGATTAGACAGAATGCAGAGGTCTATCTGTCGAGTAATATCTCAAGTATTGGTCACGTTGTAATCTCCATAAAGTAATACTTTGAGTATATGAATTTATTTCGTGTTCTCTGTATTTCATCAGTGACTATTATTGTACAGATGATGTACTGGTCAGCCTGCACTGTTTCCTCACACTGTCGTTAGCACTCTGCATCTCTAGACAAGAGTCGTTTTCATACCACAAGTGTCCCTTTTGACGTGTTTGCGGCTGTGGCGCGGAAGTATCCTCACGAGGGGAAAGCCGTATTTACAACCAACACTCTCTGTTTGTAGCTCACACTACCGAAGAAACAATTTGGTGCCGTAGGTGCGCTTCTGTTTGATGCAAACTTTTGATTTCACTTAGGAGAACACGGCCAGTATCGTGCTGTTGCACATTACAAAGGATCTCAATGATATTCAGGGTGCTCCAGTGAAGCGACAAAATCTGTGTCAGGAGTGGGATTCGAACCCACGCCCTCATTCGAGGACCAGAAGGCTCTAGCTGCTACTGCAGCCAAGGTCGTTCCTTGAGTCTGGCGCCTTAGACCGCTCGGCCATCCTGACACTTGATTTGATACTCCTCGTTTGTTCTATTAGAGTACTTGCAGTTGATGTTGTAGTCGCATCCACGTTGTCACAGTACGCAGGCATGAGTTCTGCACCCGTTAGACGTTCGCCAGACGCAGCCGCACAAATATAGCGCAGAATGTACCACCAAAAGAGTTTCTCAAATCCAAATAATCACAGCAATCAATACATTTCGTTCGAAACTAAGTCGTCTGTTAAAGACATCAGAGATTAGACAGAATGCAGAGGTCTATCTGTCGAGTAATATCTCAAGTATTGGTCACGTTGTAATCTCCATAAAGTAATACTTTGAGTATATGAATTTATTTCGTGTTCTCTGTATTTCATCAGTGACTATTATTGTACAGATGATGTACTGGTCAGCCTGCACTGTTTCCTCACACTGTCGTTAGCACTCTGCATCTCTAGACAAGAGTCGTTTTCATACCACAAGTGTCCCTTTTGACGTGTTTGCGGCTGTGGCGCGGAAGTATCCTCACGAGGGGAAAGCCGTATTTACAACCAACACTCTCTGTTTGTAGCTCACACTACCGAAGAAACAATTTGGTGCCGTAGGTGCGCTTCTGTTTGATGCAAACTTTTGATTTCACTTAGGAGAACACGGCCAGTATCGTGCTGTTGCACATTACAAAGGATCTCAATGATATTCAGGGTGCTCCAGTGAAGCGACAAAATCTGTGTCAGGAGTGGGATTCGAACCCACGCCCTCATTCGAGGACCAGAAGGCTCTAGCTGCTACTGCAGCCAAGGTCGTTCCTTGAGTCTGGCGCCTTAGACCGCTCGGCCATCCTGACACTTGATTTGATACTCCTCGTTTGTTCTATTAGAGTACTTGCAGTTGATGTTGTAGTCGCATCCACGTTGTCACAGTACGCAGGCATGAGTTCTGCACCCGTTAGACGTTCGCCAGACGCAGCCGCACAAATATAGCGCAGAATGTACCACCAAAAGAGTTTCTCAAATCCAAATAATCACAGCAATCAATACATTTCGTTCGAAACTAAGTCGTCTGTTAAAGACATCAGAGATTAGACAGAATGCAGAGGTCTATCTGTCGAGTAATATCTCAAGTATTGGTCACGTTGTAATCTCCATAAAGTAATACTTTGAGTATATGAATTTATTTCGTGTTCTCTGTATTTCATCAGTGACTATTATTGTACAGATGATGTACTGGTCAGCCTGCACTGTTTCCTCACACTGTCGTTAGCACTCTGCATCTCTAGACAAGAGTCGTTTTCATACCACAAGTGTCCCTTTTGACGTGTTTGCGGCTGTGGCGCGGAAGTATCCTCACGAGGGGAAAGCCGTATTTACAACCAACACTCTCTGTTTGTAGCTCACACTACCGAAGAAACAATTTGGTGCCGTAGGTGCGCTTCTGTTTGATGCAAACTTTTGATTTCACTTAGGAGAACACGGCCAGTATCGTGCTGTTGCACATTACAAAGGATCTCAATGATATTCAGGGTGCTCCAGTGAAGCGACAAAATCTGTGTCAGGAGTGGGATTCGAACCCACGCCCTCATTCGAGGACCAGAAGGCTCTAGCTGCTACTGCAGCCAAGGTCGTTCCTTGAGTCTGGCGCCTTAGACCGCTCGGCCATCCTGACACTTGATTTGATACTCCTCGTTTGTTCTATTAGAGTACTTGCAGTTGATGTTGTAGTCGCATCCACGTTGTCACAGTACGCAGGCATGAGTTCTGCACCCGTTAGACGTTCGCCAGACGCAGCCGCACAAATATAGCGCAGAATGTACCACCAAAAGAGTTTCTCAAATCCAAATAATCACAGCAATCAATACATTTCGTTCGAAACTAAGTCGTCTGTTAAAGACATCAGAGATTAGACAGAATGCAGAGGTCTATCTGTCGAGTAATATCTCAAGTATTGGTCACGTTGTAATCTCCATAAAGTAATACTTTGAGTATATGAATTTATTTCGTGTTCTCTGTATTTCATCAGTGACTATTATTGTACAGATGATGTACTGGTCAGCCTGCACTGTTTCCTCACACTGTCGTTAGCACTCTGCATCTCTAGACAAGAGTCGTTTTCATACCACAAGTGTCCCTTTTGACGTGTTTGCGGCTGTGGCGCGGAAGTATCCTCACGAGGGGAAAGCCGTATTTACAACCAACACTCTCTGTTTGTAGCTCACACTACCCAAGAAACAATTTGGTGCCGTAGGTGCGCTTCTGTTTGATGCAAACTTTTGATTTCACTTAGGAGAACACGGCCAGTATCGTGCTGTTGCACATTACAAAGGATCTCAATGATATTCAGGGTGCTCCAGTGAAGCGACAAAATCTGTGTCAGGAGTGGGATTCGAACCCACGCCCTCATTCGAGGACCAGAAGGCTCTAGCTGCTACTGCAGCCAAGGTCGTTCCTTGAGTCTGGCGCCTTAGACCGCTCGGCCATCCTGACACTTGATTTGATACTCCTCGTTTGTTCTATTAGAGTACTTGCAGTTGATGTTGTAGTCGCATCCACGTTGTCACAGTACGCAGGCATGAGTTCTGCACCCGTTAGACGTTCGCCAGACGCAGCCGCACAAATATAGCGCAGAATGTACCACCAAAAGAGTTTCTCAAATCCAAATAATCACAGCAATCAATACATTTCGTTCGAAACTAAGTCGTCTGTTAAAGACATCAGAGATTAGACAGAATGCAGAGGTCTATCTGTCGAGTAATATCTCAAGTATTGGTCACGTTGTAATCTCCATAAAGTAATACTTTGAGTATATGAATTTATTTCGTGTTCTCTGTATTTCATCAGTGACTATTATTGTACAGATGATGTACTGGTCAGCCTGCACTGTTTCCTCACACTGTCGTTAGCACTCTGCATCTCTAGACAAGAGTCGTTTTCATACCACAAGTGTCCCTTTTGACGTGTTTGCGGCTGTGGCGCGGAAGTATCCTCACGAGGGGAAAGCCGTATTTACAACCAACACTCTCTGTTTGTAGCTCACACTACCCAAGAAACAATTTGGTGCCGTAGGTGCGCTTCTGTTTGATGCAAACTTTTGATTTCACTTAGGAGAACACGGCCAGTATCGTGCTGTTGCACATTACAAAGGATCTCAATGATATTCAGGGTGCTCCAGTGAAGCGACAAAATCTGTGTCAGGAGTGGGATTCGAACCCACGCCCTCATTCGAGGACCAGAAGGCTCTAGCTGCTACTGCAGCCAAGGTCGTTCCTTGAGTCTGGCGCCTTAGACCGCTCGGCCATCCTGACACTTGATTTGATACTCCTCGTTTGTTCTATTAGAGTACTTGCAGTTGATGTTGTAGTCGCATCCACGTTGTCACAGTACGCAGGCATGAGTTCTGCACCCGTTAGACGTTCGCCAGACGCAGCCGCACAAATATAGCGCAGAATGTACCACCAAAAGAGTTTCTCAAATCCAAATAATCACAGCAATCAATACATTTCGTTCGAAACTAAGTCGTCTGTTAAAGACATCAGAGATTAGACAGAATGCAGAGGTCTATCTGTCGAGTAATATCTCAAGTATTGGTCACGTTGTAATCTCCATAAAGTAATACTTTGAGTATATGAATTTATTTCGTGTTCTCTGTATTTCATCACTGACTATTATTGTACAGATGATGTACTGGTCAGCCTGCACTGTTTCCTCACACTGTCGTTAGCACTCTGCATCTCTAGACAAGAGTCGTTTTCATACCACAAGTGTCCCTTTTGACGTGTTTGCGGCTGTGGCGCGGAAGTATCCTCACGAGGGGAAAGCCGTATTTACAACCAACACTCTCTGTTTGTAGCTCACACTACCGAAGAAACAATTTGGTGCCGTAGGTGCGCTTCTGTTTGATGCAAACTTTTGATTTCACTTAGGAGAACACGGCCAGTATCGTGCTGTTGCACATTACAAAGGATCTCAATGATATTCAGGGTGCTCCAGTGAAGCGACAAAATCTGTGTCAGGAGTGGGATTCGAACCCACGCCCTCATTCGAGGACCAGAAGGCTCTAGCTGCTACTGCAGCCAAGGTCGTTCCTTGAGTCTGGCGCCTTAGACCGCTCGGCCATCCTGACACTTGATTTGATACTCCTCGTTTGTTCTATTAGAGTACTTGCAGTTGATGTTGTAGTCGCATCCACGTTGTCACAGTACGCAGGCATGAGTTCTGCACCCGTTAGACGTTCGCCAGACGCAGCCGCACAAATATAGCGCAGAATGTACCACCAAAAGAGTTTCTCAAATCCAAATAATCACAGCAATCAATACATTTCGTTCGAAACTAAGTCGTCTGTTAAAGACATCAGAGATTAGACAGAATGCAGAGGTCTATCTGTCGAGTAATATCTCAAGTATTGGTCACGTTGTAATCTCCATAAAGTAATACTTTGAGTATATGAATTTATTTCGTGTTCTCTGTATTTCATCAGTGACTATTATTGTACAGATGATGTACTGGTCAGCCTGCACTGTTTCCTCACACTGTCGTTAGCACTCTGCATCTCTAGACAAGAGTCGTTTTCATACCACAAGTGTCCCTTTTGACGTGTTTGCGGCTGTGGCGCGGAAGTATCCTCACGAGGGGAAAGCCGTATTTACAACCAACACTCTCTGTTTGTAGCTCACACTACCGAAGAAACAATTTGGTGCCGTAGGTGCGCTTCTGTTTGATGCAAACTTTTGATTTCACTTAGGAGAACACGGCCAGTATCGTGCTGTTGCACATTACAAAGGATCTCAATGATATTCAGGGTGCTCCAGTGAAGCGACAAAATCTGTGTCAGGAGTGGGATTCGAACCCACGCCCTCATTCGAGGACCAGAAGGCTCTAGCTGCTACTGCAGCCAAGGTCGTTCCTTGAGTCTGGCGCCTTAGACCGCTCGGCCATCCTGACACTTGATTTGATACTCCTCGTTTGTTCTATTAGAGTACTTGCAGTTGATGTTGTAGTCGCATCCACGTTGTCACAGTACGCAGGCATGAGTTCTGCACCCGTTAGACGTTCGCCAGACGCAGCCGCACAAATATAGCGCAGAATGTACCACCAAAAGAGTTTCTCAAATCCAAATAATCACAGCAATCAATACATTTCGTTCGAAACTAAGTCGTCTGTTAAAGACATCAGAGATTAGACAGAATGCAGAGGTCTATCTGTCGAGTAATATCTCAAGTATTGGTCACGTTGTAATCTCCATAAAGTAATACTTTGAGTATATGAATTTATTTCGTGTTCTCTGTATTTCATCAGTGACTATTATTGTACAGATGATGTACTGGTCAGCCTGCACTGTTTCCTCACACTGTCGTTAGCACTCTGCATCTCTAGACAAGAGTCGTTTTCATACCACAAGTGTCCCTTTTGACGTGTTTGCGGCTGTGGCGCGGAAGTATCCTCACGAGGGGAAAGCCGTATTTACAACCAACACTCTCTGTTTGTAGCTCACACTACCGAAGAAACAATTTGGTGCCGTAGGTGCGCTTCTGTTTGATGCAAACTTTTGATTTCACTTAGGAGAACACGGCCAGTATCGTGCTGTTGCACATTACAAAGGATCTCAATGATATTCAGGGTGCTCCAGTGAAGCGACAAAATCTGTGTCAGGAGTGGGATTCGAACCCACGCCCTCATTCGAGGACCAGAAGGCTCTAGCTGCTACTGCAGCCAAGGTCGTTCCTTGAGTCTGGCGCCTTAGACCGCTCGGCCATCCTGACACTTGATTTGATACTCCTCGTTTGTTCTATTAGAGTACTTGCAGTTGATGTTGTAGTCGCATCCACGTTGTCACAGTACGCAGGCATGAGTTCTGCACCCGTTAGACGTTCGCCAGACGCAGCCGCACAAATATAGCGCAGAATGTACCACCAAAAGAGTTTCTCAAATCCAAATAATCACAGCAATCAATACATTTCGTTCGAAACTAAGTCGTCTGTTAAAGACATCAGAGATTAGACAGAATGCAGAGGTCTATCTGTCGAGTAATATCTCAAGTATTGGTCACGTTGTAATCTCCATAAAGTAATACTTTGAGTATATGAATTTATTTCGTGTTCTCTGTATTTCATCAGTGACTATTATTGTACAGATGATGTACTGGTCAGCCTGCACTGTTTCCTCACACTGTCGTTAGCACTCTGCATCTCTAGACAAGAGTCGTTTTCATACCACAAGTGTCCCTTTTGACGTGTTTGCGGCTGTGGCGCGGAAGTATCCTCACGAGGGGAAAGCCGTATTTACAACCAACACTCTCTGTTTGTAGCTCACACTACCGAAGAAACAATTTGGTGCCGTAGGTGCGCTTCTGTTTGATGCAAACTTTTGATTTCACTTAGGAGAACACGGCCAGTATCGTGCTGTTGCACATTACAAAGGATCTCAATGATATTCAGGGTGCTCCAGTGAAGCGACAAAATCTGTGTCAGGAGTGGGATTCGAACCCACGCCCTCATTCGAGGACCAGAAGGCTCTAGCTGCTACTGCAGCCAAGGTCGTTCCTTGAGTCTGGCGCCTTAGACCGCTCGGCCATCCTGACACTTGATTTGATACTCCTCGTTTGTTCTATTAGAGTACTTGCAGTTGATGTTGTAGTCGCATCCACGTTGTCACAGTACGCAGGCATGAGTTCTGCACCCGTTAGACGTTCGCCAGACGCAGCCGCACAAATATAGCGCAGAATGTACCACCAAAAGAGTTTCTCAAATCCAAATAATCACAGCAATCAATACATTTCGTTCGAAACTAAGTCGTCTGTTAAAGACATCAGAGATTAGACAGAATGCAGAGGTCTATCTGTCGAGTAATATCTCAAGTATTGGTCACGTTGTAATCTCCATAAAGTAATACTTTGAGTATATGAATTTATTTCGTGTTCTCTGTATTTCATCAGTGACTATTATTGTACAGATGATGTACTGGTCAGCCTGCACTGTTTCCTCACACTGTCGTTAGCACTCTGCATCTCTAGACAAGAGTCGTTTTCATACCACAAGTGTCCCTTTTGACGTGTTTGCGGCTGTGGCGCGGAAGTATCCTCACGAGGGGAAAGCCGTATTTACAACCAACACTCTCTGTTTGTAGCTCACACTACCGAAGAAACAATTTGGTGCCGTAGGTGCGCTTCTGTTTGATGCAAACTTTTGATTTCACTTAGGAGAACACGGCCAGTATCGTGCTGTTGCACATTACAAAGGATCTCAATGATATTCAGGGTGCTCCAGTGAAGCGACAAAATCTGTGTCAGGAGTGGGATTCGAACCCACGCCCTCATTCGAGGACCAGAAGGCTCTAGCTGCTACTGCAGCCAAGGTCGTTCCTTGAGTCTGGCGCCTTAGACCGCTCGGCCATCCTGACACTTGATTTGATACTCCTCGTTTGTTCTATTAGAGTACTTGCAGTTGATGTTGTAGTCGCATCCACGTTGTCACAGTACGCAGGCATGAGTTCTGCACCCGTTAGACGTTCGCCAGACGCAGCCGCACAAATATAGCGCAGAATGTACCACCAAAAGAGTTTCTCAAATCCAAATAATCACAGCAATCAATACATTTCGTTCGAAACTAAGTCGTCTGTTAAAGACATCAGAGATTAGACAGAATGCAGAGGTCTATCTGTCGAGTAATATCTCAAGTATTGGTCACGTTGTAATCTCCATAAAGTAATACTTTGAGTATATGAATTTATTTCGTGTTCTCTGTATTTCATCAGTGACTATTATTGTACAGATGATGTACTGGTCAGCCTGCACTGTTTCCTCACACTGTCGTTAGCACTCTGCATCTCTAGACAAGAGTCGTTTTCATACCACAAGTGTCCCTTTTGACGTGTTTGCGGCTGTGGCGCGGAAGTATCCTCACGAGGGGAAAGCCGTATTTACAACCAACACTCTCTGTTTGTAGCTCACACTACCGAAGAAACAATTTGGTGCCGTAGGTGCGCTTCTGTTTGATGCAAACTTTTGATTTCACTTAGGAGAACACGGCCAGTATCGTGCTGTTGCACATTACAAAGGATCTCAATGATATTCAGGGTGCTCCAGTGAAGCGACAAAATCTGTGTCAGGAGTGGGATTCGAACCCACGCCCTCATTCGAGGACCAGAAGGCTCTAGCTGCTACTGCAGCCAAGGTCGTTCCTTGAGTCTGGCGCCTTAGACCGCTCGGCCATCCTGACACTTGATTTGATACTCCTCGTTTGTTCTATTAGAGTACTTGCAGTTGATGTTGTAGTCGCATCCACGTTGTCACAGTACGCAGGCATGAGTTCTGCACCCGTTAGACGTTCGCCAGACGCAGCCGCACAAATATAGCGCAGAATGTACCACCAAAAGAGTTTCTCAAATCCAAATAATCACAGCAATCAATACATTTCGTTCGAAACTAAGTCGTCTGTTAAAGACATCAGAGATTAGACAGAATGCAGAGGTCTATCTGTCGAGTAATATCTCAAGTATTGGTCACGTTGTAATCTCCATAAAGTAATACTTTGAGTATATGAATTTATTTCGTGTTCTCTGTATTTCATCAGTGACTATTATTGTACAGATGATGTACTGGTCAGCCTGCACTGTTTCCTCACACTGTCGTTAGCACTCTGCATCTCTAGACAAGAGTCGTTTTCATACCACAAGTGTCCCTTTTGACGTGTTTGCGGCTGTGGCGCGGAAGTATCCTCACGAGGGGAAAGCCGTATTTACAACCAACACTCTCTGTTTGTAGCTCACACTACCGAAGAAACAATTTGGTGCCGTAGGTGCGCTTCTGTTTGATGCAAACTTTTGATTTCACTTAGGAGAACACGGCCAGTATCGTGCTGTTGCACATTACAAAGGATCTCAATGATATTCAGGGTGCTCCAGTGAAGCGACAAAATCTGTGTCAGGAGTGGGATTCGAACCCACGCCCTCATTCGAGGACCAGAAGGCTCTAGCTGCTACTGCAGCCAAGGTCGTTCCTTGAGTCTGGCGCCTTAGACCGCTCGGCCATCCTGACACTTGATTTGATACTCCTCGTTTGTTCTATTAGAGTACTTGCAGTTGATGTTGTAGTCGCATCCACGTTGTCACAGTACGCAGGCATGAGTTCTGCACCCGTTAGACGTTCGCCAGACGCAGCCGCACAAATATAGCGCAGAATGTACCACCAAAAGAGTTTCTCAAATCCAAATAATCACAGCAATCAATACATTTCGTTCGAAACTAAGTCGTCTGTTAAAGACATCAGAGATTAGACAGAATGCAGAGGTCTATCTGTCGAGTAATATCTCAAGTATTGGTCACGTTGTAATCTCCATAAAGTAATACTTTGAGTATATGAATTTATTTCGTGTTCTCTGTATTTCATCAGTGACTATTATTGTACAGATGATGTACTGGTCAGCCTGCACTGTTTCCTCACACTGTCGTTAGCACTCTGCATCTCTAGACAAGAGTCGTTTTCATACCACAAGTGTCCCTTTTGACGTGTTTGCGGCTGTGGCGCGGAAGTATCCTCACGAGGGGAAAGCCGTATTTACAACCAACACTCTCTGTTTGTAGCTCACACTACCGAAGAAACAATTTGGTGCCGTAGGTGCGCTTCTGTTTGATGCAAACTTTTGATTTCACTTAGGAGAACACGGCCAGTATCGTGCTGTTGCACATTACAAAGGATCTCAATGATATTCAGGGTGCTCCAGTGAAGCGACAAAATCTGTGTCAGGAGTGGGATTCGAACCCACGCCCTCATTCGAGGACCAGAAGGCTCTAGCTGCTACTGCAGCCAAGGTCGTTCCTTGAGTCTGGCGCCTTAGACCGCTCGGCCATCCTGACACTTGATTTGATACTCCTCGTTTGTTCTATTAGAGTACTTGCAGTTGATGTTGTAGTCGCATCCACGTTGTCACAGTACGCAGGCATGAGTTCTGCACCCGTTAGACGTTCGCCAGACGCAGCCGCACAAATATAGCGCAGAATGTACCACCAAAAGAGTTTCTCAAATCCAAATAATCACAGCAATCAATACATTTCGTTCGAAACTAAGTCGTCTGTTAAAGACATCAGAGATTAGACAGAATGCAGAGGTCTATCTGTCGAGTAATATCTCAAGTATTGGTCACGTTGTAATCTCCATAAAGTAATACTTTGAGTATATGAATTTATTTCGTGTTCTCTGTATTTCATCAGTGACTATTATTGTACAGATGATGTACTGGTCAGCCTGCACTGTTTCCTCACACTGTCGTTAGCACTCTGCATCTCTAGACAAGAGTCGTTTTCATACCACAAGTGTCCCTTTTGACGTGTTTGCGGCTGTGGCGCGGAAGTATCCTCACGAGGGGAAAGCCGTATTTACAACCAACACTCTCTGTTTGTAGCTCACACTACCGAAGAAACAATTTGGTGCCGTAGGTGCGCTTCTGTTTGATGCAAACTTTTGATTTCACTTAGGAGAACACGGCCAGTATCGTGCTGTTGCACATTACAAAGGATCTCAATGATATTCAGGGTGCTCCAGTGAAGCGACAAAATCTGTGTCAGGAGTGGGATTCGAACCCACGCCCTCATTCGAGGACCAGAAGGCTCTAGCTGCTACTGCAGCCAAGGTCGTTCCTTGAGTCTGGCGCCTTAGACCGCTCGGCCATCCTGACACTTGATTTGATACTCCTCGTTTGTTCTATTAGAGTACTTGCAGTTGATGTTGTAGTCGCATCCACGTTGTCACAGTACGCAGGCATGAGTTCTGCACCCGTTAGACGTTCGCCAGACGCAGCCGCACAAATATAGCGCAGAATGTACCACCAAAAGAGTTTCTCAAATCCAAATAATCACAGCAATCAATACATTTCGTTCGAAACTAAGTCGTCTGTTAAAGACATCAGAGATTAGACAGAATGCAGAGGTCTATCTGTCGAGTAATATCTCAAGTATTGGTCACGTTGTAATCTCCATAAAGTAATACTTTGAGTATATGAATTTATTTCGTGTTCTCTGTATTTCATCAGTGACTATTATTGTACAGATGATGTACTGGTCAGCCTGCACTGTTTCCTCACACTGTCGTTAGCACTCTGCATCTCTAGACAAGAGTCGTTTTCATACCACAAGTGTCCCTTTTGACGTGTTTGCGGCTGTGGCGCGGAAGTATCCTCACGAGGGGAAAGCCGTATTTACAACCAACACTCTCTGTTTGTAGCTCACACTACCGAAGAAACAATTTGGTGCCGTAGGTGCGCTTCTGTTTGATGCAAACTTTTGATTTCACTTAGGAGAACACGGCCAGTATCGTGCTGTTGCACATTACAAAGGATCTCAATGATATTCAGGGTGCTCCAGTGAAGCGACAAAATCTGTGTCAGGAGTGGGATTCGAACCCACGCCCTCATTCGAGGACCAGAAGGCTCTAGCTGCTACTGCAGCCAAGGTCGTTCCTTGAGTCTGGCGCCTTAGACCGCTCGGCCATCCTGACACTTGATTTGATACTCCTCGTTTGTTCTATTAGAGTACTTGCAGTTGATGTTGTAGTCGCATCCACGTTGTCACAGTACGCAGGCATGAGTTCTGCACCCGTTAGACGTTCGCCAGACGCAGCCGCACAAATATAGCGCAGAATGTACCACCAAAAGAGTTTCTCAAATCCAAATAATCACAGCAATCAATACATTTCGTTCGAAACTAAGTCGTCTGTTAAAGACATCAGAGATTAGACAGAATGCAGAGGTCTATCTGTCGAGTAATATCTCAAGTATTGGTCACGTTGTAATCTCCATAAAGTAATACTTTGAGTATATGAATTTATTTCGTGTTCTCTGTATTTCATCAGTGACTATTATTGTACAGATGATGTACTGGTCAGCCTGCACTGTTTCCTCACACTGTCGTTAGCACTCTGCATCTCTAGACAAGAGTCGTTTTCATACCACAAGTGTCCCTTTTGACGTGTTTGCGGCTGTGGCGCGGAAGTATCCTCACGAGGGGAAAGCCGTATTTACAACCAACACTCTCTGTTTGTAGCTCACACTACCGAAGAAACAATTTGGTGCCGTAGGTGCGCTTCTGTTTGATGCAAACTTTTGATTTCACTTAGGAGAACACGGCCAGTATCGTGCTGTTGCACATTACAAAGGATCTCAATGATATTCAGGGTGCTCCAGTGAAGCGACAAAATCTGTGTCAGGAGTGGGATTCGAACCCACGCCCTCATTCGAGGACCAGAAGGCTCTAGCTGCTACTGCAGCCAAGGTCGTTCCTTGAGTCTGGCGCCTTAGACCGCTCGGCCATCCTGACACTTGATTTGATACTCCTCGTTTGTTCTATTAGAGTACTTGCAGTTGATGTTGTAGTCGCATCCACGTTGTCACAGTACGCAGGCATGAGTTCTGCACCCGTTAGACGTTCGCCAGACGCAGCCGCACAAATATAGCGCAGAATGTACCACCAAAAGAGTTTCTCAAATCCAAATAATCACAGCAATCAATACATTTCGTTCGAAACTAAGTCGTCTGTTAAAGACATCAGAGATTAGACAGAATGCAGAGGTCTATCTGTCGAGTAATATCTCAAGTATTGGTCACGTTGTAATCTCCATAAAGTAATACTTTGAGTATATGAATTTATTTCGTGTTCTCTGTATTTCATCAGTGACTATTATTGTACAGATGATGTACTGGTCAGCCTGCACTGTTTCCTCACACTGTCGTTAGCACTCTGCATCTCTAGACAAGAGTCGTTTTCATACCACAAGTGTCCCTTTTGACGTGTTTGCGGCTGTGGCGCGGAAGTATCCTCACGAGGGGAAAGCCGTATTTACAACCAACACTCTCTGTTTGTAGCTCACACTACCGAAGAAACAATTTGGTGCCGTAGGTGCGCTTCTGTTTGATGCAAACTTTTGATTTCACTTAGGAGAACACGGCCAGTATCGTGCTGTTGCACATTACAAAGGATCTCAATGATATTCAGGGTGCTCCAGTGAAGCGACAAAATCTGTGTCAGGAGTGGGATTCGAACCCACGCCCTCATTCGAGGACCAGAAGGCTCTAGCTGCTACTGCAGCCAAGGTCGTTCCTTGAGTCTGGCGCCTTAGACCGCTCGGCCATCCTGACACTTGATTTGATACTCCTCGTTTGTTCTATTAGAGTACTTGCAGTTGATGTTGTAGTCGCATCCACGTTGTCACAGTACGCAGGCATGAGTTCTGCACCCGTTAGACGTTCGCCAGACGCAGCCGCACAAATATAGCGCAGAATGTACCACCAAAAGAGTTTCTCAAATCCAAATAATCACAGCAATCAATACATTTCGTTCGAAACTAAGTCGTCTGTTAAAGACATCAGAGATTAGACAGAATGCAGAGGTCTATCTGTCGAGTAATATCTCAAGTATTGGTCACGTTGTAATCTCCATAAAGTAATACTTTGAGTATATGAATTTATTTCGTGTTCTCTGTATTTCATCAGTGACTATTATTGTACAGATGATGTACTGGTCAGCCTGCACTGTTTCCTCACACTGTCGTTAGCACTCTGCATCTCTAGACAAGAGTCGTTTTCATACCACAAGTGTCCCTTTTGACGTGTTTGCGGCTGTGGCGCGGAAGTATCCTCACGAGGGGAAAGCCGTATTTACAACCAACACTCTCTGTTTGTAGCTCACACTACCGAAGAAACAATTTGGTGCCGTAGGTGCGCTTCTGTTTGATGCAAACTTTTGATTTCACTTAGGAGAACACGGCCAGTATCGTGCTGTTGCACATTACAAAGGATCTCAATGATATTCAGGGTGCTCCAGTGAAGCGACAAAATCTGTGTCAGGAGTGGGATTCGAACCCACGCCCTCATTCGAGGACCAGAAGGCTCTAGCTGCTACTGCAGCCAAGGTCGTTCCTTGAGTCTGGCGCCTTAGACCGCTCGGCCATCCTGACACTTGATTTGATACTCCTCGTTTGTTCTATTAGAGTACTTGCAGTTGATGTTGTAGTCGCATCCACGTTGTCACAGTACGCAGGCATGAGTTCTGCACCCGTTAGACGTTCGCCAGACGCAGCCGCACAAATATAGCGCAGAATGTACCACCAAAAGAGTTTCTCAAATCCAAATAATCACAGCAATCAATACATTTCGTTCGAAACTAAGTCGTCTGTTAAAGACATCAGAGATTAGACAGAATGCAGAGGTCTATCTGTCGAGTAATATCTCAAGTATTGGTCACGTTGTAATCTCCATAAAGTAATACTTTGAGTATATGAATTTATTTCGTGTTCTCTGTATTTCATCAGTGACTATTATTGTACAGATGATGTACTGGTCAGCCTGCACTGTTTCCTCACACTGTCGTTAGCACTCTGCATCTCTAGACAAGAGTCGTTTTCATACCACAAGTGTCCCTTTTGACGTGTTTGCGGCTGTGGCGCGGAAGTATCCTCACGAGGGGAAAGCCGTATTTACAACCAACACTCTCTGTTTGTAGCTCACACTACCGAAGAAACAATTTGGTGCCGTAGGTGCGCTTCTGTTTGATGCAAACTTTTGATTTCACTTAGGAGAACACGGCCAGTATCGTGCTGTTGCACATTACAAAGGATCTCAATGATATTCAGGGTGCTCCAGTGAAGCGACAAAATCTGTGTCAGGAGTGGGATTCGAACCCACGCCCTCATTCGAGGACCAGAAGGCTCTAGCTGCTACTGCAGCCAAGGTCGTTCCTTGAGTCTGGCGCCTTAGACCGCTCGGCCATCCTGACACTTGATTTGATACTCCTCGTTTGTTCTATTAGAGTACTTGCAGTTGATGTTGTAGTCGCATCCACGTTGTCACAGTACGCAGGCATGAGTTCTGCACCCGTTAGACGTTCGCCAGACGCAGCCGCACAAATATAGCGCAGAATGTACCACCAAAAGAGTTTCTCAAATCCAAATAATCACAGCAATCAATACATTTCGTTCGAAACTAAGTCGTCTGTTAAAGACATCAGAGATTAGACAGAATGCAGAGGTCTATCTGTCGAGTAATATCTCAAGTATTGGTCACGTTGTAATCTCCATAAAGTAATACTTTGAGTATATGAATTTATTTCGTGTTCTCTGTATTTCATCAGTGACTATTATTGTACAGATGATGTACTGGTCAGCCTGCACTGTTTCCTCACACTGTCGTTAGCACTCTGCATCTCTAGACAAGAGTCGTTTTCATACCACAAGTGTCCCTTTTGACGTGTTTGCGGCTGTGGCGCGGAAGTATCCTCACGAGGGGAAAGCCGTATTTACAACCAACACTCTCTGTTTGTAGCTCACACTACCGAAGAAACAATTTGGTGCCGTAGGTGCGCTTCTGTTTGATGCAAACTTTTGATTTCACTTAGGAGAACACGGCCAGTATCGTGCTGTTGCACATTACAAAGGATCTCAATGATATTCAGGGTGCTCCAGTGAAGCGACAAAATCTGTGTCAGGAGTGGGATTCGAACCCACGCCCTCATTCGAGGACCAGAAGGCTCTAGCTGCTACTGCAGCCAAGGTCGTTCCTTGAGTCTGGCGCCTTAGACCGCTCGGCCATCCTGACACTTGATTTGATACTCCTCGTTTGTTCTATTAGAGTACTTGCAGTTGATGTTGTAGTCGCATCCACGTTGTCACAGTACGCAGGCATGAGTTCTGCACCCGTTAGACGTTCGCCAGACGCAGCCGCACAAATATAGCGCAGAATGTACCACCAAAAGAGTTTCTCAAATCCAAATAATCACAGCAATCAATACATTTCGTTCGAAACTAAGTCGTCTGTTAAAGACATCAGAGATTAGACAGAATGCAGAGGTCTATCTGTCGAGTAATATCTCAAGTATTGGTCACGTTGTAATCTCCATAAAGTAATACTTTGAGTATATGAATTTATTTCGTGTTCTCTGTATTTCATCAGTGACTATTATTGTACAGATGATGTACTGGTCAGCCTGCACTGTTTCCTCACACTGTCGTTAGCACTCTGCATCTCTAGACAAGAGTCGTTTTCATACCACAAGTGTCCCTTTTGACGTGTTTGCGGCTGTGGCGCGGAAGTATCCTCACGAGGGGAAAGCCGTATTTACAACCAACACTCTCTGTTTGTAGCTCACACTACCGAAGAAACAATTTGGTGCCGTAGGTGCGCTTCTGTTTGATGCAAACTTTTGATTTCACTTAGGAGAACACGGCCAGTATCGTGCTGTTGCACATTACAAAGGATCTCAATGATATTCAGGGTGCTCCAGTGAAGCGACAAAATCTGTGTCAGGAGTGGGATTCGAACCCACGCCCTCATTCGAGGACCAGAAGGCTCTAGCTGCTACTGCAGCCAAGGTCGTTCCTTGAGTCTGGCGCCTTAGACCGCTCGGCCATCCTGACACTTGATTTGATACTCCTCGTTTGTTCTATTAGAGTACTTGCAGTTGATGTTGTAGTCGCATCCACGTTGTCACAGTACGCAGGCATGAGTTCTGCACCCGTTAGACGTTCGCCAGACGCAGCCGCACAATATAGCGCAGAATGTACCACCAAAAGAGTTTCTCAAATCCAAATAATCACAGCAATCAATACATTTCGTTCGAAACTAAGTCGTCTGTTAAAGACATCAGAGATTAGACAGAATGCAGAGGTCTATCTGTCGAGTAATATCTCAAGTATTGGTCACGTTGTAATCTCCATAAAGTAATACTTTGAGTATATGAATTTATTTCGTGTTCTCTGTATTTCATCAGTGACTATTATTGTACAGATGATGTACTGGTCAGCCTGCACTGTTTCCTCACACTGTCGTTAGCACTCTGCATCTCTAGACAAGAGTCGTTTTCATACCACAAGTGTCCCTTTTGACGTGTTTGCGGCTGTGGCGCGGAAGTATCCTCACGAGGGGAAAGCCGTATTTACAACCAACACTCTCTGTTTGTAGCTCACACTACCGAAGAAACAATTTGGTGCCGTAGGTGCGCTTCTGTTTGATGCAAACTTTTGATTTCACTTAGGAGAACACGGCCAGTATCGTGCTGTTGCACATTACAAAGGATCTCAATGATATTCAGGGTGCTCCAGTGAAGCGACAAAATCTGTGTCAGGAGTGGGATTCGAACCCACGCCCTCATTCGAGGACCAGAAGGCTCTAGCTGCTACTGCAGCCAAGGTCGTTCCTTGAGTCTGGCGCCTTAGACCGCTCGGCCATCCTGACACTTGATTTGATACTCCTCGTTTGTTCTATTAGAGTACTTGCAGTTGATGTTGTAGTCGCATCCACGTTGTCACAGTACGCAGGCATGAGTTCTGCACCCGTTAGACGTTCGCCAGACGCAGCCGCACAAATATAGCGCAGAATGTACCACCAAAAGAGTTTCTCAAATCCAAATAATCACAGCAATCAATACATTTCGTTCGAAACTAAGTCGTCTGTTAAAGACATCAGAGATTAGACAGAATGCAGAGGTCTATCTGTCGAGTAATATCTCAAGTATTGGTCACGTTGTAATCTCCATAAAGTAATACTTTGAGTATATGAATTTATTTCGTGTTCTCTGTATTTCATCAGTGACTATTATTGTACAGATGATGTACTGGTCAGCCTGCACTGTTTCCTCACACTGTCGTTAGCACTCTGCATCTCTAGACAAGAGTCGTTTTCATACCACAAGTGTCCCTTTTGACGTGTTTGCGGCTGTGGCGCGGAAGTATCCTCACGAGGGGAAAGCCGTATTTACAACCAACACTCTCTGTTTGTAGCTCACACTACCGAAGAAACAATTTGGTGCCGTAGGTGCGCTTCTGTTTGATGCAAACTTTTGATTTCACTTAGGAGAACACGGCCAGTATCGTGCTGTTGCACATTACAAAGGATCTCAATGATATTCAGGGTGCTCCAGTGAAGCGACAAAATCTGTGTCAGGAGTGGGATTCGAACCCACGCCCTCATTCGAGGACCAGAAGGCTCTAGCTGCTACTGCAGCCAAGGTCGTTCCTTGAGTCTGGCGCCTTAGACCGCTCGGCCATCCTGACACTTGATTTGATACTCCTCGTTTGTTCTATTAGAGTACTTGCAGTTGATGTTGTAGTCGCATCCACGTTGTCACAGTACGCAGGCATGAGTTCTGCACCCGTTAGACGTTCGCCAGACGCAGCCGCACAAATATAGCGCAGAATGTACCACCAAAAGAGTTTCTCAAATCCAAATAATCACAGCAATCAATACATTTCGTTCGAAACTAAGTCGTCTGTTAAAGACATCAGAGATTAGACAGAATGCAGAGGTCTATCTGTCGAGTAATATCTCAAGTATTGGTCACGTTGTAATCTCCATAAAGTAATACTTTGAGTATATGAATTTATTTCGTGTTCTCTGTATTTCATCAGTGACTATTATTGTACAGATGATGTACTGGTCAGCCTGCACTGTTTCCTCACACTGTCGTTAGCACTCTGCATCTCTAGACAAGAGTCGTTTTCATACCACAAGTGTCCCTTTTGACGTGTTTGCGGCTGTGGCGCGGAAGTATCCTCACGAGGGGAAAGCCGTATTTACAACCAACACTCTCTGTTTGTAGCTCACACTACCGAAGAAACAATTTGGTGCCGTAGGTGCGCTTCTGTTTGATGCAAACTTTTGATTTCACTTAGGAGAACACGGCCAGTATCGTGCTGTTGCACATTACAAAGGATCTCAATGATATTCAGGGTGCTCCAGTGAAGCGACAAAATCTGTGTCAGGAGTGGGATTCGAACCCACGCCCTCATTCGAGGACCAGAAGGCTCTAGCTGCTACTGCAGCCAAGGTCGTTCCTTGAGTCTGGCGCCTTAGACCGCTCGGCCATCCTGACACTTGATTTGATACTCCTCGTTTGTTCTATTAGAGTACTTGCAGTTGATGTTGTAGTCGCATCCACGTTGTCACAGTACGCAGGCATGAGTTCTGCACCCGTTAGACGTTCGCCAGACGCAGCCGCACAAATATAGCGCAGAATGTACCACCAAAAGAGTTTCTCAAATCCAAATAATCACAGCAATCAATACATTTCGTTCGAAACTAAGTCGTCTGTTAAAGACATCAGAGATTAGACAGAATGCAGAGGTCTATCTGTCGAGTAATATCTCAAGTATTGGTCACGTTGTAATCTCCATAAAGTAATACTTTGAGTATATGAATTTATTTCGTGTTCTCTGTATTTCATCAGTGACTATTATTGTACAGATGATGTACTGGTCAGCCTGCACTGTTTCCTCACACTGTCGTTAGCACTCTGCATCTCTAGACAAGAGTCGTTTTCATACCACAAGTGTCCCTTTTGACGTGTTTGCGGCTGTGGCGCGGAAGTATCCTCACGAGGGGAAAGCCGTATTTACAACCAACACTCTCTGTTTGTAGCTCACACTACCGAAGAAACAATTTGGTGCCGTAGGTGCGCTTCTGTTTGATGCAAACTTTTGATTTCACTTAGGAGAACACGGCCAGTATCGTGCTGTTGCACATTACAAAGGATCTCAATGATATTCAGGGTGCTCCAGTGAAGCGACAAAATCTGTGTCAGGAGTGGGATTCGAACCCACGCCCTCATTCGAGGACCAGAAGGCTCTAGCTGCTACTGCAGCCAAGGTCGTTCCTTGAGTCTGGCGCCTTAGACCGCTCGGCCATCCTGACACTTGATTTGATACTCCTCGTTTGTTCTATTAGAGTACTTGCAGTTGATGTTGTAGTCGCATCCACGTTGTCACAGTACGCAGGCATGAGTTCTGCACCCGTTAGACGTTCGCCAGACGCAGCCGCACAAATATAGCGCAGAATGTACCACCAAAAGAGTTTCTCAAATCCAAATAATCACAGCAATCAATACATTTCGTTCGAAACTAAGTCGTCTGTTAAAGACATCAGAGATTAGACAGAATGCAGAGGTCTATCTGTCGAGTAATATCTCAAGTATTGGTCACGTTGTAATCTCCATAAAGTAATACTTTGAGTATATGAATTTATTTCGTGTTCTCTGTATTTCATCAGTGACTATTATTGTACAGATGATGTACTGGTCAGCCTGCACTGTTTCCTCACACTGTCGTTAGCACTCTGCATCTCTAGACAAGAGTCGTTTTCATACCACAAGTGTCCCTTTTGACGTGTTTGCGGCTGTGGCGCGGAAGTATCCTCACGAGGGGAAAGCCGTATTTACAACCAACACTCTCTGTTTGTAGCTCACACTACCGAAGAAACAATTTGGTGCCGTAGGTGCGCTTCTGTTTGATGCAAACTTTTGATTTCACTTAGGAGAACACGGCCAGTATCGTGCTGTTGCACATTACAAAGGATCTCAATGATATTCAGGGTGCTCCAGTGAAGCGACAAAATCTGTGTCAGGAGTGGGATTCGAACCCACGCCCTCATTCGAGGACCAGAAGGCTCTAGCTGCTACTGCAGCCAAGGTCGTTCCTTGAGTCTGGCGCCTTAGACCGCTCGGCCATCCTGACACTTGATTTGATACTCCTCGTTTGTTCTATTAGAGTACTTGCAGTTGATGTTGTAGTCGCATCCACGTTGTCACAGTACGCAGGCATGAGTTCTGCACCCGTTAGACGTTCGCCAGACGCAGCCGCACAAATATAGCGCAGAATGTACCACCAAAAGAGTTTCTCAAATCCAAATAATCACAGCAATCAATACATTTCGTTCGAAACTAAGTCGTCTGTTAAAGACATCAGAGATTAGACAGAATGCAGAGGTCTATCTGTCGAGTAATATCTCAAGTATTGGTCACGTTGTAATCTCCATAAAGTAATACTTTGAGTATATGAATTTATTTCGTGTTCTCTGTATTTCATCAGTGACTATTATTGTACAGATGATGTACTGGTCAGCCTGCACTGTTTCCTCACACTGTCGTTAGCACTCTGCATCTCTAGACAAGAGTCGTTTTCATACCACAAGTGTCCCTTTTGACGTGTTTGCGGCTGTGGCGCGGAAGTATCCTCACGAGGGGAAAGCCGTATTTACAACCAACACTCTCTGTTTGTAGCTCACACTACCGAAGAAACAATTTGGTGCCGTAGGTGCGCTTCTGTTTGATGCAAACTTTTGATTTCACTTAGGAGAACACGGCCAGTATCGTGCTGTTGCACATTACAAAGGATCTCAATGATATTCAGGGTGCTCCAGTGAAGCGACAAAATCTGTGTCAGGAGTGGGATTCGAACCCACGCCCTCATTCGAGGACCAGAAGGCTCTAGCTGCTACTGCAGCCAAGGTCGTTCCTTGAGTCTGGCGCCTTAGACCGCTCGGCCATCCTGACACTTGATTTGATACTCCTCGTTTGTTCTATTAGAGTACTTGCAGTTGATGTTGTAGTCGCATCCACGTTGTCACAGTACGCAGGCATGAGTTCTGCACCCGTTAGACGTTCGCCAGACGCAGCCGCACAAATATAGCGCAGAATGTACCACCAAAAGAGTTTCTCAAATCCAAATAATCACAGCAATCAATACATTTCGTTCGAAACTAAGTCGTCTGTTAAAGACATCAGAGATTAGACAGAATGCAGAGGTCTATCTGTCGAGTAATATCTCAAGTATTGGTCACGTTGTAATCTCCATAAAGTAATACTTTGAGTATATGAATTTATTTCGTGTTCTCTGTATTTCATCAGTGACTATTATTGTACAGATGATGTACTGGTCAGCCTGCACTGTTTCCTCACACTGTCGTTAGCACTCTGCATCTCTAGACAAGAGTCGTTTTCATACCACAAGTGTCCCTTTTGACGTGTTTGCGGCTGTGGCGCGGAAGTATCCTCACGAGGGGAAAGCCGTATTTACAACCAACACTCTCTGTTTGTAGCTCACACTACCGAAGAAACAATTTGGTGCCGTAGGTGCGCTTCTGTTTGATGCAAACTTTTGATTTCACTTAGGAGAACACGGCCAGTATCGTGCTGTTGCACATTACAAAGGATCTCAATGATATTCAGGGTGCTCCAGTGAAGCGACAAAATCTGTGTCAGGAGTGGGATTCGAACCCACGCCCTCATTCGAGGACCAGAAGGCTCTAGCTGCTACTGCAGCCAAGGTCGTTCCTTGAGTCTGGCGCCTTAGACCGCTCGGCCATCCTGACACTTGATTTGATACTCCTCGTTTGTTCTATTAGAGTACTTGCAGTTGATGTTGTAGTCGCATCCACGTTGTCACAGTACGCAGGCATGAGTTCTGCACCCGTTAGACGTTCGCCAGACGCAGCCGCACAAATATAGCGCAGAATGTACCACCAAAAGAGTTTCTCAAATCCAAATAATCACAGCAATCAATACATTTCGTTCGAAACTAAGTCGTCTGTTAAAGACATCAGAGATTAGACAGAATGCAGAGG
>NW_026045784.1:2500-5000 GCF_023898315.1 Schistocerca nitens
GACAATGCCACCGACGGGCACACGAACGACATCTCTCGGAATGTGAGTACACTACATTGACATCCAGCCCATAAACGACACCTCCATCTACAGGAATTCAAGGAAACTACGCCAAGCATACTGCCAAAACACAGCACCGCCATCTATGCAAATACGACGAAACCACATGCAATACCTCCATCTACGCGCATCTGACAACACTACATCCACCATGTCGAGCGCACCACAAAAATTAACGCCATCTGTCGATCTCCCACAACATGACCCCTGGAACGACGATACCGCCACCTATGAGACACAAGCTGACTACGACATCGCTGGGCCGACAGTACACATTTTTCGACCCCACGCACCAAGACTGCATCCTCTGACCACCCCAGGAGCCCCGACGCCAGTGCCTGCGCCGCAGAAAGTGGTCGACCGACAATCACTCCACCCGCACCCGTACGTGCTCCACCCCAACAGCCCACCTCGCAACTCCAGCGGATGAACGGCGGACTCTTCTCGCAGTCGTAAGTTGCAAACCACCCCTATATCGTCCGTTTCATGAAGAGTTTTATCCAAGATGCGAAATTCCCGCTGTCCCCACACATGCTCTAAGTCTGTGCGCGATTGCGTTGCTCACAGTACGGATTCCGATGCCGAGCGATCAGCTAGAAAGCGCCCCAACCATGTCGATCCCCATGGGCGTTGCACTCGCAGTCGCAAAGACTCTGGGCAATGGCTAAAAGCGCTCCGCAATATATTACTCAGACGGGTAATGACGGTCCGAGCGCTCAGTGTCAGGAGAGCTTTCCTGAGCCCTGACCCACAGGCAGGGTGTAGCGTATCCCACCCGCAGACATGTGACGTTGTCACACGACCAGTTGTCACTAATCGACTGATTGCCGATAATCGTATGCCATACACCGGGGAAAGCTGCCGCAAGGGGTAGCTACGTAGTGCAGTCGCACCTCTACTACTGTACAGAGATAGAACACCGCGTGACCGCAACCAGATTAAACTGATACATGGCGCTGATTACTAATAGATGCAGAGCCATCGGAATATAGATGGCATACGACATACAACAGTCCCTATACATGCTGACAGTCTGTGCACACATGCGAACTACACGTCACCCAGACACTCTATCACACACTACTCTCTGGCTGTAACAGACACAGACAAGATATCTAAGCACCAGCATGGAACAACATCCAGTGCATCCTCTCCGCCACATTACACCATTCACACTATGATAACAAAACCAGGAGGTCCACCCCAAAAACAGAATATCTCACTCTTCCAACAACCATCATTACTCAGATAAGCCACAAACACCCACACATGTCCTAGACAGGGGTGCAACCAACACCACCACACTGCCTTGTCTCACAGCATATAAGCAATGGCAGGAATGAAAGACACAGGCCTGCCACTCCCTTGCCACACCCACGCAACCGGCGCACCACCTCCCCTGAGAGAAAGATGCATCCTGACGTGACACATCTCAGGGTGCCTCAGGCGTCCACTTACCATCATCACTATGAACGAACCTCGTCCCCTCCCCCCTCATACACCATCCCTTAACCTAACCTATGTTGCACCTTAACCTAACCTATGTTGCACCTTAACCTAACCTATGTTGCACCTTAACCTAACCTATGTTGCACCTTAACCTAACCTATGTTGCGCCTTAACCTAACCTATGTTGCGCCTTAACCTAACCTATGTTGCGCCTTAACCTAACCTATGTTGCGCCTTAACCTAACCTATGTTGCGCCTTAACCTAACCTATGTTGCGCCTTAACCTAACCTATGTTGCGCCTTAACCTAACCTATGTTGCGCCTTAACCTAACCTATGTTGCGCCTTAACCTAACCTATGTTGCGCCTTAACCTAACCTATGTTGCGCCTTAACCTAACCTATGTTGCGCCTTAACCTAACCTATGTTGCGCCTTAACCTAACCTAAGTTGGGGCTTAACCTAACCTAAGTTGGGGCTTAACCTAACCTAAGTTGGGGCTTAACCTAACCTAAGTTGGGGCTTAACCTAACCTAAGTTGGGGCTTAACCTAACCTAAGTTGGGGCTTAACCTAACCTAAGTTGGGGCTTAACCTAACCTAAGTTGGGGCTTAACCTAACCTAAGTTGGGGCTTAACCTAACCTAAGTTGGGGCTTAACCTAACCTAAGTTGGGCCCTAACCTAACCTAAGTTGGGCCCTAACCTAACCTAAGTTGGGCCCTAACCTAACCTAAGTTGGGCCCTAACCTAACCTAAGTTGGGCCCTAACCTAACCTAAGTTGGGCCCTAACCTAACCTAAGTTGGGCCCTAACCTAACCTAAGTTGGGCCCTAACCTAACCTAAGTTGGGCCCTAACCTAACCTAAGTTGGGCCCTAACCTAACCTAAGTTGGGCCCTAACCTAACCTAAGTTGGGCCCTAACCTAACCTAAGTTGGGCCCTAACCTAACCTAAGTTGGGCCCTAACCTAACCTAAGTTGGGCCCTAACCTA
>NW_026045784.1:15000-17500 GCF_023898315.1 Schistocerca nitens
CTAATAGATGCAGAGCCATCGGAATATAGATGGCATACGACATACAACAGTCCCTATACATGCTGACAGTCTGTGCACACATGCGAACTACACGTCACCCAGACACTCTATCACACACTACTCTCTGGCTGTAACAGACACAGACAAGATATCTAAGCACCAGCATGGAACAACATCCAGTGCATCCTCTCCGCCACATTACACCATTCACACTATGATAACAAAACCAGGAGGTCCACCCCAAAAACAGAATATCTCACTCTTCCAACAACCATCATTACTCAGATAAGCCACAAACACCCACACATGTCCTAGACAGGGGTGCAACCAACACCACCACACTGCCTTGTCTCACAGCATATAAGCAATGGCAGGAATGAAAGACACAGGCCTGCCACTCCCTTGCCACACCCACGCAACCGGCGCACCACCTCCCCTGAGAGAAAGATGCATCCTGACGTGACACATCTCAGGGTGCCTCAGGCGTCCACTTACCATCATCACTATGAACGAACCTCGTCCCCTCCCCCCTCATACACCATCCCTTAACCTAACCTATGTTGCACCTTAACCTAACCTATGTTGCACCTTAACCTAACCTATGTTGCACCTTAACCTAACCTATGTTGCACCTTAACCTAACCTATGTTGCACCTTAACCTAACCTATGTTGCACCTTAACCTAACCTATGTTGCGCCTTAACCTAACCTATGTTGCGCCTTAACCTAACCTATGTTGCGCCTTAACCTAACCTATGTTGCGCCTTAACCTAACCTATGTTGCGCCTTAACCTAACCTATGTTGCGCCTTAACCTAACCTATGTTGCGCCTTAACCTAACCTATGTTGCGCCTTAACCTAACCTATGTTGCGCCTTAACCTAACCTATGTTGCGCCTTAACCTAACCTATGTTGCGCCTTAACCTAACCTATGTTGCGCCTTAACCTAACCTATGTTGCGCCTTAACCTAACCTATGTTGCGCCTTAACCTAACCTAAGTTGGGGCTTAACCTAACCTAAGTTGGGGCTTAACCTAACCTAAGTTGGGGCTTAACCTAACCTAAGTTGGGGCTTAACCTAACCTAAGTTGGGGCTTAACCTAACCTAAGTTGGGGCTTAACCTAACCTAAGTTGGGGCTTAACCTAACCTAAGTTGGGGCTTAACCTAACCTAAGTTGGGGCTTAACCTAACCTAAGTTGGGCCCTAACCTAACCTAAGTTGGGCCCTAACCTAACCTAAGTTGGGCCCTAACCTAACCTAAGTTGGGCCCTAACCTAACCTAAGTTGGGCCCTAACCTAACCTAAGTTGGGCCCTAACCTAACCTAAGTTGGGCCCTAACCTAACCTAAGTTGGGCCCTAACCTAACCTAAGTTGGGCCCTAACCTAACCTAAGTTGGGCCCTAACCTAACCTAAGTTGGGCCCTAACCTAACCTAAGTTGGGCCCTAACCTAACCTAAGTTGGGCCCTAACCTAACCTAAGTTGGGCCCTAACCTAACCTAAGTTGGGCCCTAACCTAACCTAAGTTGGGCCCTAACCTAACCCACGTTGCGCCCTAACCTAACCCACGTAATTGTTTGTTATATGAATCTAGAAATTCGTGTAGCGTTGCCTAATCGCAACCCTCTCAACATAGTTCGCTGCGCGCACACTCTGGTGTCCTGCGTATTGAATCATGTTACGGTGCCTACCCTCACAACATCTAGCGAGTGTTGCGTACGTTCCACATGGTCCCGCTATCCACTGTAATGTGTACTGCTATAAGACGTATATCGCCCCCCCCCCCCCCCCCCCCCCCCCTGTCGCCTCTAGTTCGTCAGTCAGGAGTTTGCGTGTTCAATGAGCTTCGCAGCTGTGCAATGGCATCGGCATACGTACGCGGGCCACCTTCCACGTGTTCTCTCGTGCATACGTCGCAGCATGTATGTGGACTGATGTGGCGTGTCGTGACTCATAACATCCAGGCATGCAAGACCCATTGAATTCGCAAATGTAGATGGACGTCTACGTTTGCTGCCCAAGTTACGCAAATGAACTGGAAATCCGTTGTTGCGCGGTTGTTCGCGCTGGAGGTGAATCGTTGATATCGACGATCGGTACAGGTATTAACCGGTTGCTTCAGCGACACCCGTCATACCCACGAACGTGAGTGGGCATGTGGGTATGAAGCGATACGCGGCGGTGGCTGGGTGGGACCGTCCCCGGCCGGTGAGGGGGGGGCGCCCGGCGTGCTGGCCGCGCGCTGCGTGGGCGCACGCGCGGCAGCCGGCTGGTGGGGGCGCCCAGTGGCAGGCGCGCCGGCTGACGGACGCGGCAGGCGGCGCATCTGCGTGCCGGCGCACCCAGCGCGCGGCGCCGTGCGGCCAAAGTGGGTCCTCCCGGGCCCGGTGCGAAGCGCGGTGGACATCTGCAGTGTGCTGGTCCGATTGAGGACTGTGTGCGTTGAGGATGCGCCGCCGCCCGGCACTCGGCGCCGCGACGCCGTCTGCTGCTCGGTC
>NW_026045784.1:27500-30000 GCF_023898315.1 Schistocerca nitens
TAAGTTGGGGCTTAACCTAACCTAAGTTGGGGCTTAACCTAACCTAAGTTGGGGCTTAACCTAACCTAAGTTGGGGCTTAACCTAACCTAAGTTGGGGCTTAACCTAACCTAAGTTGGGGCTTAACCTAACCTAAGTTGGGGCTTAACCTAACCTAAGTTGGGGCTTAACCTAACCTAAGTTGGGGCTTAACCTAACCTAAGTTGGGGCTTAACCTAACCTAAGTTGGGCCCTAACCTAACCTAAGTTGGGCCCTAACCTAACCTAAGTTGGGCCCTAACCTAACCTAAGTTGGGCCCTAACCTAACCTAAGTTGGGCCCTAACCTAACCTAAGTTGGGCCCTAACCTAACCTAAGTTGGGCCCTAACCTAACCTAAGTTGGGCCCTAACCTAACCTAAGTTGGGCCCTAACCTAACCTAAGTTGGGCCCTAACCTAACCTAAGTTGGGCCCTAACCTAACCTAAGTTGGGCCCTAACCTAACCTAAGTTGGGCCCTAACCTAACCTAAGTTGGGCCCTAACCTAACCTAAGTTGGGCCCTAACCTAACCTAAGTTGGGCCCTAACCTAACCCACGTAATTGTTTGTTATATGAATCTAGAAATTCGTGTAGCGTTGCCTAATCGCAACCCTCTCAACATAGTTCGCTGCGCGCACACTCTGGTGTCCTGCGTATTGAATCATGTTACGGTGCCTACCCTCACAACATCTAGCGAGTGTTGCGTACGTTCCACATGGTCCCGCTATCCACTGTAATGTGTACTGCTATAAGACGTATATCGCCCCCCCCCCCCCCCCCCCCTCCCCTGTCGCCTCTAGTTCGTCAGTCAGGAGTTTGCGTGTTCAATGAGCTTCGCAGCTGTGCAATGGCATCGGCATACGTACGCGGGCCACCTTCCACGTGTTCTCTCGTGCATACGTCGCAGCATGTATGTGGACTGATGTGGCGTGTCGTGACTCATAACATCCAGGCATGCAAGACCCATTGAATTCGCAAATGTAGATGGACGTCTACGTTTGCTGCCCAAGTTACGCAAATGAACTGGAAATCCGTTGTTGCGCGGTTGTTCGCGCTGGAGGTGAATCGTTGATATCGACGATCGGTACAGGTATTAACCGGTTGCTTCAGCGACACCCGTCATACCCACGAACGTGAGTGGGCATGTGGGTATGAAGCGATACGCGGCGGTGGCTGGGTGGGACCGTCCCCGGCCGGTGAGGGGGGGGCGCCCGGCGTGCTGGCCGCGCGCTGCGTGGGCGCACGCGCGGCAGCCGGCTGGTGGGGGCGCCCAGTGGCAGGCGCGCCGGCTGACGGACGCGGCAGGCGGCGCATCTGCGTGCCGGCGCACCCAGCGCGCGGCGCCGTGCGGCCAAAGTGGGTCCTCCCGGGCCCGGTGCGAAGCGCGGTGGACATCTGCAGTGTGCTGGTCCGATTGAGGACTGTGTGCGTTGAGGATGCGCCGCCGCCCGGCACTCGGCGCCGCGACGCCGTCTGCTGCTCGGTCGCCCCCGCGGTTCTCGCAGGTGGTTTGTATCGCAGCTGTGCGGATGTGTTGGCGCGTGCGCTGTGCTGGGAGAGTTCGCTTTGGCACCCAAGTGGGGCTCTGCCCCTCTGTGGCGCTGGCGTTGGAGCTGCCCGGTCACTGTTTGTGGCCGCGTGTTGTCTCCCGCCGGCAACACCACGACAGCACGCTCCCGGGCCTCTGTCGGCAGCGGCAAGCTCAGTTGGGAGCACGGGTGGTCGCACTGAAAGCGTCTACTCGCCTATCTCCGGGCGATTGCGCCTCTCTCGAACCCGACCAAGTACTTAGGACGGCGCTGCGCGCCGCCGGGACCTGAGAGGGTTTCGAGGTGTATCGTGCAGGGGAGCCCAGCCTCCTCCTGTTTGCAGAATAATTGAGCGGACGCTTGCGTGTTCGCGCGGGCCTCCGGGACACACTCCCGGGCGGCCGGCTGCTCAGCTCTAGTTGACGCAGCTCCCTGGTTGATCCTGCCAGTAGTCATATGCTTGTCTCAAAGATTAAGCCATGCATGTCTCAGTACAAGCCGCATTAAGGTGAAACCGCGAATGGCTCATTAAATCAGTTATGGTTCCTTAGATCGTACCCACGTTACTTGGATAACTGTGGTAATTCTAGAGCTAATACATGCAAACAGAGTCCCGACCAGAGATGGAAGGGACGCTTTTATTAGATCAAAACCAATCGGTCGGCTCGTCCGGTCCGTTTGCCTTGGTGACTCTGAATAACTTTGGGCTGATCGCACGGTCTTCGTACCGGCGACGCATCTTTCAAATGTCTGCCTTATCAACTGTCGATGGTAGGTTCTGCGCCTACCATGGTTGTAACGGGTAACGGGGAATCAGGGTTCGATTCCGGAGAGGGAGCCTGAGAAACGGCTACCACATCCAAGGAAGGCAGCAGGCGCGCAAATTACCCACTCCCGGCACGGGGAGGTAGTGACGAAAAATAACGATACGGGACTCATCCGAGGCCCCGTAA